>NC_056733.1:1273029405-1273144405 GCF_019279795.1 Protopterus annectens | reverse complement strand
TACAATAATAAAACATAAAGACAGATCCCTGGTTTTTGCAAGCTCTGCACGGAGTGCAGGAATAGGGCAAGAGCTGCTGCACGCAATATGGCCGACGAGCGATCCAGGAATGAGCTCCCAGGATGTGCACGAGCGCTCCTACACTATTCCTGCATGAACACTACTGCTTTATGCTAATTACCTCATTTGCTGGTGAAAACAATGCAAATGAGGTGAATTAGTGATCCAGGAAGCAGGCAGGCTTCTGTGCAGGAATAGTGTAACCTGCAGAAATGTATGTTGCTAATCGAATACATTTCTGCAAATTACAAAATGGAGGCATGGCAGCTCAAAAGAAAGCATGCATTCACTGTAGTAGGCATGCCAGTGGCCAAATATATAGCCATTGGCATGAGAAATAGTTACAAAATTATAAAAAAATTACTTCTTTTTGGAGGGGGGGGGGGCAATTTCAGCCTTTTAAGCAATGGGCAGCAGTGAGCAAATGGGATCAGCCCAAAAATGAGAAAAAAAGTTGGAAATAAGCTTTTAAAGGTAAATCAGCATTTTGCCATAATAGTCAATGGCATACATAAGACAACAAAACCAGGGAATAGTGGTTTCTAAGGGAGAAGGCTCAGTGTGAGTGTGGTAACTAGGAATTAGCATTCTGTTTTATGCAAATGAGGGTATTGATACTGAATCATATATTTCCTCTCAGTGTTAGCTTGCACCCAACCGTGTAGGTGCAGCAACACCATTATATAAGAGGTAGATGACCTCATAAGGGGAGCATCATGCATGCTGTAAGCTTATTGGAGCTCTATGGCCCGTGTTTGCCCTTAGCTAAGCACAGCTAAGGAAGGGTGTGTGTCTGAGGCTGCCTAGCAGTGTTTACATTGCCTAAACGGGTTTGCATGTCACGCACCGGGTTTTCAACAAACAAACAAAAAAAATACAGGAAATAGCAGCTCTGTTCACATCTGAACACTGGGTATGCATGCCACATTTCAGGGCTTAAACAGGAAAGCAATGGGAAGGGAAAACGGCAGTAGGAAGGCAATCAAGGAGAACTAGCATAGCTGGCAGGTGAACTGTATCAGCCAATTACACATGGAACAGCCTAGTACACCACTATAAACTATGCAAACACCTTCCAGTCTGGTTTTTCCACAAATTCTACACCACAAGTGTACACATATGGGGAAATTTTACCTGACAAAACTAACAAAATGTTAGGGCCTGCTGTCGCTCTCATACATCAATATGTGCAAGAGGGTGGTGAGGATGTGAATGCTGATGACCAACCCAACGTGAGGAGAAGGAGATGAGTGTACAGACCCAGGGTAACCTACCAGGGGCTACATGACCTGGAGATAGTGGAGCACAATAGGATGGACAGGGACATTCTACAACAAATTGTTGAGCTGTGCCAGCCACGCCTCACACACAGAACCAACAGAGGAGAATCCATCCCAATGGATACCAAGGTATGTGTAGGCTTAAGAATACCAGCCAAAGGTACCTTCCAAAGGCCAACTGGGGATATCATGGGGATCTCACAGGCATCAGCATCCAGGGTACTCCACCAGCTCCTGGATGCCATGTCAGCACATGCCCGTGAGTACATATATTTCCTCAACACCCGTGAGGCGTTGACCAGCAATATGCATTTCTTCCACCAAATAGCAGAATACCTTGAGGTAGTGAGTGTTATAGACTGCATGCACATACACATCAAAGCACCACCCGGCAAGCAGGGTAGGGTCTACATAAAATGCAAGGGCTTCCCCTCCATCAACTGCCAGGTCATGTGCGATGCCCAGGGAATTATCTTGAATGTGTGTGCTGGCAGCCCTGGAAGCTATCACGACTCCCACTTCTGGCATATGACACAGCTGTACCAGTCATTTGCCAATGGGAACATCCCATATGGCCACTTAGTGGGGGATGCTGGTTACGCACTGCAGCTGTGGCTGATGACACCCATCAGAAATGCACACATACCTGAACAAGAACTCTGTAATGAAGCACATGCACAAACCAGAATCATAACAGAGCATGTGTTTGGGATGCTCAAGTCACAGTTCCACTGCCTGGACATATTCGGTGGAGCCTTCCAGTATTCTCCAGCTACATGTACACAAATGTTCATATATGTGCCATGCTACACAATATGATCCTGTGGAAATAGCTGCAGCAGGAACAGTATAAGGCAAGGCCACACAGCTCCCCACCATTGCCAAGGCCATCACAGACACAAAGAGACATGGAGGAGGAACAACCTGAGCCTGTCCATGTAGGCAGAAGGCGGCATGCCCAGTATGCCAGGGCCCTGGCAAAGAGGCAACGCATAGCACATACACTGATACAGTGGGGACCCAGGGAATGACACCTCTCTCTGAGTCGCACATACAGTAAAAGGGATGCTAAACATATCACTACCTGTGCTTTACCATGTATAGGGAGTGTTATTCAGCCCTCCAGCTCCATCCTCAATACTGGCACAGCCACAAGGTAAGTCACTCTTCCTATTAACTGTTGAATGGAGTAGTATGTTCTGATAGTTGTATCTATGGTATGGATGTGAGTATGCAAGGGAATCTGGTGGCTGAATGGCATGGCAGCAGATAGTGGACACCTATATGGGCAGCATGAAATCCATAAATAATGGTGTTAACATACTAGGCAGTACTAGACAAGGTGACAAATCCCACTGCAGTACATTTGGTGGCCCAAATGTGTGTCCATAGGACACACACATGCATGTCAGTGAGGCACACATACCCACCACCAGCCTCAGCCAGCAGGACAAGTGTAGATGACCATAAAGAAAGGCTGGGCTAAGGCCTCCAACTGATGGCAATGGTTAACAGCCCCCCTCCAGACCTACAAAGACAGACTACAACAGGTCTGGCAGTTATATGTTAGTTCTGCAGGGTAAGAAGTCAGAAACTGAAATGTAGGCCAATAAAACCTAAAATCTGTACTCTAGTGATATGCCTCTAGTCTGCATGATAGGTCAGAATACAAAATTAAATGGAAGCCAACAGAGTACCTGAAATACCAGTACAGTCATAGAAAATGTTTAAAGTCATCATGTGTACCCCGCTCCCCACAATCCTATGTAGAAATGCAGTAACATGTAAGTGTGAGGTGTAATAACAGTGGAGCACAGATTACCTGAACTGGCCTAACCTACAGGATAGATTGTTAAATGTATACAATATGCAGGGGTCTGTGTGTTAGGTTGTTGTGTGTTCAATTTTGTCTGGAATTGGTCAGCATGTAGGCATGGAAGGTTGTGTCTCAGTGGCCTATGGGCAGTACTGTGGATGACAGGGCCATGTTCCGAAAACTGCAATGTCAACCACAATGCATCCCAGCAAGACCCAATTTAGCAGTAATTCATACGGACTGTTCAGATGTCAATATCTGCCACACTCTGAAAGATGGACATGCCATGAATGTGGGCTCAGCCATACACACAGTACACAGGTGGAAGTACCATAGACACAGTACATACAATTTAACTGTCAACTGCACACACCTTTGGAATTGTACATACAGGTTAGCAGCATGTTAGTTGCCTGTGTAGCATGGAATACTGATGTAGTTTGGCCAATCATGGCAGACCACAAAAGGCACAGTTATGAAGTAATGAGAGACTGCCTATGCCGCCGAAGAAGACAGCATAAGGGGAATGTCCCATGTATATCTGTGAGTCAGCTGCAAGAAGCTTCCATATCACACATGCACTGAGCTCACCCCACCATAAGCCACATGTTTATCACAGGTCATATCCTTGCTGTTGGGAATGAGTACAGTATGACCCCCACTTCTGTATGGGAATACCCATGGAATGCAACATGCTGAAGAGGTGTCCCATGCAGGTGTGTCCTTAGCTGTAAGCAGCACCCTGCCAGCATCCAGACCAATAGGTTAATATGGACAGGAACTATTGCCATTAGCACCTTGCACACTTACCCTTTCACCCCAGGGGGATCCAGTAGCTCACAGCCTGGGAATGTAGGAGTGACAGAATGCACTGGCCTGCTACAGATGGCCTGCATCACTACCGAATGGCCTACAGTCCTCTGTCAAAGGCCTGTGTCTCACCCTTAGTGCTAATCTGTGTTATCTCATGGGTTCCCAACTAACAACATAACACAGTCAACAGAACACAAATGGAAGGCCATGTTGACAAATACCAGTAGCATGCCCATCATGTCCTACTGCAAGAACTATGGACCAACCCCTAAGTACTGCTGGGATGAAGGGGCAACTATAGGGATACATCTCAGATATCACTCACATAAGGTTAGGAAGAGGACAGAATAACAGAGGTGGGGGTGTAGAAGCATGGACGTCATGGAGTGTGTGAAGTCTGAAACTCTGATGTGTGCCCATACTACCCCTGCCTGCAAACCCAGTAATGGGTGACTACAAATCTGCTTGTAAACCACAATGTGAAGGGGCACAGACCAGATATATGAGCCCTGCTTCTGGATAACCTGGGTGAATCTGTACAGTTGAAAGGTATGGCCACAGCAGGATATGGCCATTCTGTTATGTTGATATATGTACAAGAAGGGGATCCTAAGCCACCATAGTAGCAAGGTGCTGGACCATTTACACAGACCCATCATCAAGTTTCTGCAGCTACCCCTCCAGAATAGCATGAGTGTGCAAGAATATGTAGGCTGTAGACCACAATACTGGACACAGCTTCAGTCATCATGCATTTCCCAGGAAATAACTGTGAGCAAATAAGTATATCTGTCAGTAGTTGATGACATAATATGTCGCAGTGTAAAACAGTACATATGTCTGAATATCTCTGCTAACATCAACCATGTAACACAAGGAGCACAGATAGCAATAGTTACAGTATCCCACTATCTGTCACCCACTGTGACTCCATATTGTCAACCTATCTACAGATATCCTGCAGAAACAGGTTGCTAGCTGTAGGTGTAGAACACCAAACCTTGAACTGGAGTACAACCTACCTGGAATGGATTCACACACTCAATAAAGAAGGTCACACGGGCATGCTCCTACACTTAGAGAAATGAAGCCCATGTCTGAAAACACAGTGGACTATACATATCTGTCAGTTGCAGATATCTGTGGACACACACCACATTGTATACCATTCATACTTTGCACATACATTGGATAGGAATACTCACACATATCCAAGGCCAACACACTATAATATGTTAAACATACATACACAGAGATATGAGAGAGACCGACAGTGACAGAGGGATTTCCATTATGAGGCCTGTCCCACCCACCATACATCCAATTGGCCAATATCACATGATGTGCTAATGTCAATCACTGTAGACATACCTTTTGGTAGCCCTCAGCCCTATAGTGTCTGTGGTGCTTGTGATAACTGTGCAACATGATAGTACAAATCAGTATTCATCTAACATTTGTATGCCCAATCCTGTCAAATGTAAAGTTGCATGTGACTGAGTGTGTGTGTGTGTGTGTGTGTGTGTGTGTGTGTGTGTGTGTGTGTGTGTGTGTGTGTTTCCAGAGGAATGGTTTATAGCCCATTCACACACACTGCACTACCCGTTACCCATGTTAGCACTCCTGCTGATGTCAGTTACCTTGAAATAACCCTCTGTCCAAGTCTCAACCCTATAACCTGTGTGGCACTTGCGATACGTGTGTAATACTGTAGTGTAGAAAACAAGTTAGGTAGGAGTTCTAATTCCAGACATGGCAACTGTGAAACACTGTATGTGTGTGTGTGTGTGTGTGTGTGTGTGTGTGTGTGTGTGTGTGTGTGTGTGTGTGTGTGTGTGTGGAGCAGAATAATTTTGAGGCCATTCACACTCACTACACCTCCCATTACCTTACTTTAGCATGCCTGCTGATGTCAGTTACCTTGATATAACCCTTTGCACAGCTGCCAGCCCTATAAGTTCCATGGCACTTGTGATAACTGTGTAATGCTATAGTGTAGCATACTATTTAGGTAGGAGTTCTAATCCCAGATATGGCAACTGTGTGTTTGTGTGAGAGAGTGTATGTGTCTTTGATGATACCTGATTTTATGGACATTCACACTTACTACTCTCCCCTTACCCCTCCTTTAGCACTGTTGCTGATATTAGTCACCTTCAAAGATACCTTTGGATAGCTCTCTAACATATAAGCTCCATGGTGCTTGCGATAACTGCATGATACTATAGTGTAGCATACTAGATAAGTAGGAGTTCTAATCACAGACATGGCAACTGTGAAACTGTGTGTGTTTCTGTGAGCGACTGTGTGTGTCTTTGATGACACCTGATTTTATGGACACTGACACTTACTACTCTCCCCTTACCCCTCCTTTTGCACTGCTGCTGATGTTAGTCATCTTCAAAGATACCTTTGGACAGCTCTCTAACATATAAGCTCCATGGCGCTTGCGATATCTGTGTAATAATGTAGTGTAGCATGCTAGTTAGGTAGGATTTCTAATTCCAGACATGGCTACTGTAAAACTGTGTGTGCTTGTGTGAAAGATTGTGTGTGTCTTTAATGATACCTAATTTTATGGACATTCACACTTACTACTCTCCCCTTACCCCCTCCTTTAGCACTCACCTTCAAAGATACCTTGGCAGAGCCCTCTGACATGTAAGCTCCATGGCTTGTGTCATAAATGCTGAACAATGTGGCAGCAGTGACTACATAGGCATGGGTTTGAATTTCACCCTTAGCAAGTGTTTGTGTGTGTACATATGTATGTCTGTACCTCAAAGATTTTGGTCCCATTTACACCCAGTACACCATTTACAACCAGTACACATCTTAGTGCCTGACTTTAACAGTCCTGCAGATATCATCCACCTTAGAAGTACCTGTTCCCAACCCTAAACCATGTAAGGTCAGTGGTGCATGTGGTAAATGCATAACCATAATGATCAATAAATATTGTTAGAGGTTTGAACCTCACTACTGGCAAATGTAAATGTGTGTGCAGGGTAAAATTATTTTTGGGATCTCTCACCCACTATGTCACCCAATGCCAGTATTTACAAGGGCTGGTGATGATCCTCACCTTAGCAGTACCTCAGGACAACATCCACCTTATAAGCTCCGTGACATGTGCGATAAATGCGTTGCACTATAGTAGCAGTACATAGCTAGGTAGGGGTTTAAATCTCAGTACGGGCATGTGCGTGTATGTCATCAGTATCCTGTGGGGGGAGTTACTGTCATTGTGTAATAACAGGATCCATTGTGGAGCAGGTTTTGCTAATTTATTATGCTGAGGACCTATTATATGTCACAATGTCCACTTTACAAGGCCAACAGATGTCAAACACCAGAGAGGTTGGTGTAGACAATCCATAGCCCTACATGTGACAGTATGGATTGGTCAACAATATAGGCAACCCTTCTACTACTCAGAGAACACTCTCCACCCACATCTCATACACAAACATACTTGGCTAGGCAACATCCACTATATTGGTAGTTCCCTGCATATTGCCTCACAGATAGTAACCACAGTGTGATTGCAGTGGACTACATGCCTGTTGATCACAAAAGTGCCACTGACATCAGATAGTACTTTGATGTGTTACAACTCCTGACTGAGTGTGTGTCCAGCAAGTAAAAGGACATGGCACCCTGTTCCACCCCCCTTAGTAGCCAAATAAATGTGTACAGTGGTGCTTTTGCCATGTTCCTCACTGGATGATTGGAGAGTCTGCAAATGTACCCCACAAAGGAAATACCATGCCTTATACCATGGCCTGTTTGGACAGAGGCCACTAACTCCACTGAATACCCGTATCATGCTGTCAATGTAGGTGCAAGCATGACCTCAGTTACATAGCCAGGTCTCACCAAATGATGTCAGAAATGCTACATCAGAAGATAACAATCTGTCCACACAACATGCCCCACAGGGTCTATATTACCAGCCCTAAACCGCGAAGTTACGGAACATCAATTTTTTTCCCAGGGAAAAAAACCGGTGGGCTGTCTTCAGGACTTTGTTATTTCCTCCACTGTAGTGCGATCTCGGAGTTGGTATATTTAAGTAGGGGGGTGGGGTGGGGGGCACAGTTTTGTTTGCTTTAAAGTTGTGATTTTTTTTTTCACGGAGCAGTGATTTTTTTCCCCTGGGAAAAAAATCGCTGTTCCGTGAGTTTGCTGTTTAGGCTTTTTGGACTTTTAGGTTCAAACAAAGGGCATTCAAACTTATCACCATTCGATGTGGTGATACAGACCCACCCCAAAGACTTCAAGTACACTTCCACACTTCAAAGAACATGCATGTGGGACATGTGCACAACCCAGACACTGTCCATGTTATGGAATATAGACCATATACATGGGAAGCAGTGCACATCACTGGCCACCCACAGTAGTAACCCAGATGAGTGGATGATGAATATAATACCCACCCCTGGGGACCACTCCAGGGACTGCACCCCTTAGCCATACTGGGGAGTATTGTCATGTGGCCTGATGCCAAGGTATTACCTTGGCCTAGCCTTGTAGACCCTTCAGGTCCATTTACCTACTACACACCTGTGAAGCAATGAACCTATGGATCTCAGTACTGGCAAATGTGTGTGTGTGTGTGTGTGTGTGTGTGTGTGTGTGTGTGTGTGTGTGTGTGTGTGTGTGTGTGTAGCATGCCTGCTGATGTAAGTCACCTTGAAAAAACCCTTTGACCATGTTTCAGCCCTATAAGCTCTGTGGTACTTGCGATAACTGTGTAATACTGCAATATAGCAAACTAGTTCAGTAGGAGTTCTAATCCTGGTCCTAGCAACTGTAATAAAGTGTGTGTTTGTGTAAGAGAGCATGGTGTATGTCTTTGTTGACACCTGATTTTGTGGACATTCACACTTACTACACTTCCCTTACTCCTCCTTTATCACTGCTGCTGATGTCACTCACCTTCAAAGATACCCTTGGGCAGCTCTCCAGCATGTAAGCTCTGTGGCGTGTGTAATAACTGCGTAACACTGTAATAGCAATACATAGCCAGGTAGGGGTTTGAAACTGAGTACTAGTAAGTGTATGAATGTCATCAGTATCCTGTGTGGGTGTTGGGGTGATTGTGTAATGACAGGATCCATTACAGTGTGAGTTTTGCTACATTATTATATTGAGGACCTATATGTCCCAATGTCCACATTACAAGGTCAACAGTTTTCAAACACTGTAGAGGTTGTTATAGACAATCCACAGCAATAAATGTGTACTGCCATGTGCAATTGCTATGTGACAGTATGGATTAGTAAACAATATAGGCAACCGTTATAATACCCAGATACCACTCTCCACCCACAGATCATACACAGACACACCTGGCTCTTTTTCCCTTCCTTTCTTACTTTCTCTCTGTCACTCTCTCTATCGCTGTATCTCTCTCTCTCTGGTAAATGTGGAAAAACACATCTGTTTTGCATAGGCAGCAGCTTGACTTTTGCAGGCAATGCTCATGATCAGCTGATGGCCTGTGCACAAATTGGAGTCCCCCACTTGCTAACTGCATATGGAATGGCTGTGGTATCATTTCTATAGCCAGTTGCATGGGAACACACTTCTATAACTAAGCAATTCATGTGGGTGTTGGCCCTTTTCCTTCAGTGTGAGCAGGACTTCATGTGGGTGTCTGACAAACGGCATCACAGAGGGTAGTTGGAAATACCTCTTACAACAAATACTGTGGAGACATGCCAACAAACAGGAGGGGGGTGTTCCAGACATGGGGACAGAATGTAAGTATTGCTGTTCTACATTTGAAATAATGTTGGTTTAACAGGGTTTGTGTGGATATGGCTGTTCTGCTTGATTTAATGTCTGGCATGATAGTGTTATGTGGTTGAGGAAACTCTCACCTGTATCGATATCTGCAAACTGGTCAGAGTTTGGAGTCTTAGATGTGGTGTGTTGCTCACACACTTCCTGTCTTTAGAAATGCAGTAGCATACTCTGATGATTGCAGTCAGTAAATGGTGACATCCATGTGTGTTACTGACTTCATATCCCTCAGAAGGGATATGTCACTACAAACCCTGTTACACCAGCAGTTTTCTCCGTTTATCACAGCAATATGTCAATATTGGCCCTGTGTTTGTGCCTCTGTCCCCCAAATCTGTCACCCTTTGTTCATATATCATGCAGTAAGAGGTGCATCTGTACAGTATATCATTATTTATTTACATCATTCCTGATAACAAGCCAGTGATATATCAGACTGCCAGACATGTTATGTATAGTAGGCCTTATATTTGAGGACAAAATCTGGACTTTCTGTTGTAGTCTGTACAGTAGTGAGGTCTATGTACTTATGGTGATTTTGACAGAGTGTCAGTACTGTGTAACAATGTATTGTGAATATGTTACTTGGCCTGTGTACAGACTGTGATAGATGTCAGTGTTCTTGGTCCTGTTCTGACTTTGCATGCTGCTCCAGTTTCTGGTACCCTATCGGTGTATATGTTTGTAGAGCCAGACTGAGACATGTCCCATACCACAGTCAGGCATCAGACTACATTGTGATTTGGGCCATTATATGTAGGGTTAGTGTGTGAGTGGCAAATATGAGGATGGTTTTGTTCACACAGTCCATATACTGTACTATTAATTAGGCTTACCATAATGTGACTGTGACTGTGTTGAGATTGGTTGTGGGTATGCAGTTTCACACTGGTGTCTGTTACTCCATGCTGTTACATGCCTGTAGTGCCTGCTATATTTCCCCCATAGGAAACTTGGGTCAGTGTTGTGGCAGTCTGCCTGTAGTTTACACAGTGCTTGGTGACATGCCTAGCATCTCAGTGTATTTACCTAGTATGATGTTATGTCCAGATATTTGTCAGATGTACTGTTGCCTGGCCACCATATGTGTTGTGTAGTTCTGAAAAAGCAGTGGGATGCTGTGAAGATGTGTCACTAACTAGTAGGAAGTATGTGGGCTTGGGACCTCTGCTTCTCCAGTTAATATGTCTTAGGACAGACAGGAGGGTGTGAATGCATCAACTGTGTGAGCTTATTTACTCCTGTATTTGTGTTATATCCCCATTTTCACGCCTGTAAACATCCCCTTTGTCAGGCTTGGTCCACACATCTTGCACTAAGGAGTTCTGTGTACACCTCTGGACTGACCAGATTATTTCAGACAGTCCACGTTTATTGGTCATATTTCTGCTGTATTCCACAGGATCATTACTGTGATTTGTGTGGTACTTCACTATGATGATTTTATGATGTCTGTCAGTAACTGATGGCGTACATGTCAGTTTCAGAGGAGCCTTCCTATACAGGTCTGTTGACACAACCCCTGTTACTGTAGCAACATTCTACATTTATAACTGCAATACTTACAATTACGTTCCCTTGTTGCACTAAGAGGTTGTGAGTGTTATGGTGCTGAGGTAGGTATGACCCCACTACATGTTATGGGCATATGATCTCTCTCTCTCTCTCTCTATATATATATATATATATATATATATATATATATATATATATATATATATATGTATACACACACACACACTCACACACTATATATATATATATATATATATATATATATATATATATATATATATACATATATATATATATATATATATATATATATATATATAAATTATACACACACACACACACACACACACACACACACACACACACATATATATATATATATATATATATATATATATATATATATATATATATGTGTGTGTGTGTGTGTGTGTGTGTGTGTGTGTGTGTGTGTATCATATATATATTATATTATATATACCTTACACCTGTGACCTGCCACCTGTGTTCAGCTGGAAATGTGTCACTACAGTGCCACACCCCTTGTAGGAAAGGACAGCAGACCAACATCTTGCTGACACATAGACATCTAGAACACAAACAGAATACATTATAGACCCCACAATCAGTCAGTGTTAATAACAGTTATAATGCATCATGGCTGGACAGCTACACACCCTGACGTGTAAGCATTAATCATTCCAGCTGAAAACATGTTAAACAACATTACATTGCTAAACCTTATTACAGTCACCCTGTGCATCAGAATCATATTAGCATGTCCCTGCATTGATGGTATGGATGACAGGGATGTGGCACAGGTATCATCATATGCACAGGGTGTGTTGTGGGTTTGCCAGAGGCCTGGGCTGAGCCATTTGGTTGACATCATGTGTGTGGGTTAGGGGGTTCTTTATTAAATTGGCTGTGCAGATGTGGTGTGTGTAGGTATGGAGGTGCCCTAGCTGTGTTGGTGATGTGTGTGTGTGTGTGTATATGTATGCACACATTTCTGCCATGTGGCTGCTCTATACAGGAGTTTGTTGGACAGCTGCAGACCGTACATGGTAGGCTGTATAGTTCACTGTGTCCAGCCATGGACATGGGAACTGTGCCTGCCAGGGGTTCTACAGGGAACTGTGCCTGGCAGGGGTTCCACAGGCACTACCAGGCAGAAGCCCAGATATGGTACTCTCTACTGATGATGACACTTTTCCACTGGATCTGCGTTCTCTCTTGGGACCTGCCAAGACTACATGCATGTGGCCTGCTGTGTTGTTGTGTGGACAGCACCCCCCTGCAGTGCTGGTACTGCCACTAAGACATCAGCTGTGAGATGTTGCACATCCACATAAACCTCCATCTTTTGGTATTGCTGACCTATGTCCACATGGCCAATGCCCTACTCCTACCACATGCTCTACCACAGACACCACACGGTCGAGGATTCCCACCATCTCACCAACCATCTATCCATGCCCTCTGTAAAATAACTATGGGCACCTGCAAGATAATGGATGTTGTCACATACAGCAGGAAGAGTAGCCCACTGGAGCATCAGAGTATCTCTGGTGTAACATTCTATACATGGAACCAAACGATAAAATACAACACAACACGCTGATAAAGAAAGTAGTTGGTAGCACAAAAGCATACGAGATGGTCTCCTGCGAAAAATATCCACAAGTTTGTTGAAAAAAGAGTATCCTTCATAGAAACAGTCCACGTTTGAATAAACAGTTGTTTATTAAGAAGCAATCATGTAAAACACTACCAAAGCATTTTTCGTTCGGAACAGTGTCCGAACTTCATCAGACATACACTAACACTCTTGAGAACTCTGTTTAAAAAGATGTTAATTATGACTTCGTTCATAATTAATTAATTAAGAAATTAAAAACATTTAGTGTTAAAATCAAATTAGTTTAGGTTTGACAAGTTAAACTAATCTACCTACTCAAAAAGCCAGTTTAACCCACTCAGAGGCACAACACAGAAAATCCAAAAAGAATATAATAATAAAAAAAGTAAATAATAATAATAATAAAACAACCAATGACTGTATTTTGAAAATGTGTATATAAAAAAACAGTCCTTTCTCTTCTGTAGACCAGCCATCAAATCGTGCATAGAAGAAGGTCAATAAAAAAGTAGTACCTCATACATGTTTTTAAACTAAAATTGAATTAGGCAAATATACTTCTAATAAATAAACTTTGGATGAACTCCACGTACTTAAGAAGTTGGTCAACAACAATCAAATGTAAAAGACCTTTTATCTTATCTACCTGTTAGGTATGAACTTCCTTTTCTAAAACTGAGTCCACCCCAAAGTGGAGTCATACTCCTATGTTGGAAACATTACTTCGACAATTTAATTACTGTAACACAAATAAAACATGTATGTTCAACAAATGAACTCTGTTACTATCAAAAAGTAAAAAGCTATATTTAACCATGTTGTCATTCGTTTATAGTTGTTTATAATAATAATAATAATTGTCAAACCTAAACTAATTTGATTTTAACACTAAATGTTTTTAATTTCTTAATTAATTAATTATGAACGACGTCATAATTAACATCTTTTTAAACAGAGTTCTCAAGAGTGTTAGTGTATGTCTGATGAAGTTCGGACACTGTTCCGAACGAAAAACACTTTGGTAGTGTTTTACATGATTGCTTCTTAATAAACAACTGTTTATTCAAACGTGGACTGTTTCTACGAAGGATACTCTTTTTTCAACAAACTTGTGGATATTTTTCACAGGAGACCATCTCGTATGCTATTGTGCTACCAACTTCTTTCTTTATTAACATTCTATAGATGCCTGTGCCTCCATGACTGCCCAAAACATGCATCTGGTGACACCTGCTGTGGCATTTCTGCCAGGGGCATGATGACCAGCCACCCTCCTATGAGCACCCCTGTACATCTGCCTGTGTAGTACCTCACCAGTCATCCAGCTATGGCTGCTGTGTACAGACACACTTGCCATAGTGACTACACTTTCCTGTCCCACACCATCACCCAGCAACTGTCCCTCATCTATGGCCACTGGTGATGGGGTATGTATGGGCATTGTGACTGTGTGGGGATGGGGTGGTTAAGGTGGGATGTCAACCAATGGCACAGATTCAGCCCCTGACAACCCTGCATGTGCCTCACTATGCCTATCATCATTGTCAAAGTCTGTATGGACACTAACATCAGTTTGCCTGCAGGAGGGACCCTGACCCACCTTGCCACCTGTGAGGGGCAGACAAGAAATGTAAATTAACCTTTACTGCACACATACACACACACACACACACACACACACACACACACACACACACACACACACACACACACACACACACACACACACACACACACACACACACACACACACACACACACACACACACACACACACACACACACACACACACACACTTACAGGTGAGGTGGCACAAAGATATTACACAGACCTCTCATTACCCAACAGTTAACATGCATGACCTATGGCACTCAACAGCATGCGCTGCAGCCATACTCAATCCTTGTTACCAACATCAGACATCTCTGCGATGCATGAGTTTTGTTAGTACGTGATGCCCCTTCCCCTGGAACACACTGCACCCATGTACCCAGTGTTGCTGTGCACCTGTACAGCACACTGACATGTGTGCAACATAACTCACAAGTGTACACAGCATTGCTGAATGTGTATATGTGTGGCAGTTATGTTTGCTCTGTTGCTCACAGCCCCTATGTGTTTGTCTGACACATACCTGGGATGATATGAGGACTGATGTCGGTAATTAATGCCTGTACTTAGATTTGCAGATTTCATCATCAGCAGTGCATGTATGTGCAATAAAATCTGGTTACACTGACAACTAGTCAAAGCTTAATGTGGTTATGAGGAATGTACACACCCTTGTTGACATTCCAACCTCTTTTATGATATGCAATGGGGACACAATACTGCATTTGTTAACATTACACACACCTGATATTTGACATATGACCTGTGCAATCCAATGCAGTATCAAACAAATGTATTAGTCATGCAGATGCTGAATGAGATGCATACAGTATGTGGTTTGGATAAGTGTGCACACCCTTAACACAATGGTTTGTTGAAGCACCTGTTAAGTGAACTACAGCAGTCATTATTCCTGGAAGCAGTATACTGGCATGGCCCATCTTCACTTGCAATTATTTGGTCACTCTGCCCTACAAATGTTCACCAACTCTGCCAGATTGCAAGGTCAGCTCATGTGCACAGCCCTTGGAGGTCACACAGTGGCTTCACTATTGGTGTAGAGTCAGAGTTATGTCTGGTACAATTCATAACCTTCACTGTGTTCAGATACAGTCATTCATAGCAAGCTTTGGATGTATGCTTCAGTTCACTGTTGTGTTTCACACCAACACCTCTCCCCATCCTCAACCTTATTGGAGATGCTTGGCAACTATGGTCCACATACGAGTATTATTTTGCAGTGTTCCAAATTCCAATACCATGTGCACTGGCCTAGTTCCAGCTAATGAACAGCAAACCTAAAGGTGTACACTTGCACCAGCAAGCTTAATGTTGGGGATGGTGGCCCTGAGGTGAGGTGAGGTGTTGCTTGTGCATCACATATATCCTTATGAGTACTGTCTGTAAGTTTGAGCCTTGGTCTCATGACACCATTACAAATTGCAACACATGCCTTTGGGAGACTTGATGTTATGCTTATGATACCTGTAGAGAGCCCTGGATGATGTATCATGTCTGACAACTCTTCCGTCAGATTACCCTAACCCATAGGCCACAACTATGCAGAATCCAGGCAATTGTCGACACAGGTACTGCACAGGCAGTACTTGCTAGACATTCCTGCAAGTACCTCAGTGTTGCTGCATGTTTCTGGGCAGCCTCCATGACCAGTTTGCAACCTGTTTTCTCATCTGTTTTGGATCGGCATCTGTTTATTTTCTACATGAATGTTGTCCCATATTTCATACACACATACATGACTGTTTGCACTGTTTGCCATGGTATAAGTAATGGTGAAGTAAGGCTACTTTTCCCACTCCTGAGTGCTACCTTTTAGATATGGGATCCATTTCATGGTTTGTAAGATGTGTGCAAGCTATGGCTGACTATGTTGCAGGTGAGTGGGCAAATGTCATGGACATACTTCTTGGACAGTAGACCATGACTTGGTGTGACATTGAGGCCCTGTACTTGATGGAAGGTGTGTGCTCAAGAAGAATGAATGCTGTCAGTACATCACAAGCTGCTTCCACAATAAGTCATTTGGAGTGTGTGCACACATATGCTTCCAGTGTTTGTTAAGGTATCTATTCCCCATATTTGTCGTCCTAACATAGGATTCCATATTACACATGCATTGCTCATGTCAGGATCACATTACAAGTTGTAAAAGGTGTGGAACATGGTATTGTGATTTGCCATTGTTTATATCAGGAGCAGTTGCCATTGTAATAGGGGTGTATACACTGTTGTAGCCACTCTATAAGGGTAATGTTTCAGACATGTACCTACTGTAGGCCATTTGTGCCACCATTATGTTCATCTCTGTCCACACATCTTGCACTGACAAGTTGTTAGATATACTGCAGGACTCTTACATACCCTTTAGATATGCCACCATGGTGACCACTGTGATGCAGTACAGTTAACACCAACAATAAGTGAACAAGTACATCATGCATTATGGGTAGGTGTGTTAAAAGTGTGCATGGCAAATAGCATGGTCATAACATGGCTGGTATATTTGCAAACATGAACACAACAACTCCATACTCACCAGCTACAGGCTGCTTCCCCAGTTGTATACCAGAGGGACCTAAATAGTTGTGAGACAGAAGTAATGTCAGCAGCCACACCTGTGGCATTGGTACAGGGTGTGAGCAGCATTTCAGCACATCGACAGTACATACCCATAATACTAGAGATTATGCACATCTGTTCATTACTACACTGCAGCAACAGACTATCTTATCTAACATATACATGTAGATACTTTATAGATGAAAATGGATAAGCAACAGTGGTCTAGTAATGTTCCCTGGGGCCTTACCTGCACACTCCTCATCCATTTTGTGGGTGACACCCACCTCCACAATGCTGTCTTCATCCTGCTGGCTTGGCTGGCAGGCCGGTGCCCCAAGGCTGGCAAGGAGCTCCTCAGCATGTGTCAGTGGGGGCTGGATGGCATGATCCCCACCTGTGGCTAGCTGGTCCCTTCTAACTGCAGCAGCATGCTGATGGGCATGACGGATCAGATCAGCAGATCGATGCTGCACCTGCTCATAATTTCGGTTGTGCAGGCTGACATCGTTTGCCCTGTGAATGAACTTGTTCCACAGGGTGGTCCTCTCCTGCAGATCCTGGGCCCTGCGGCCAAAGAGGATGGCATGATGCATGATGACATACTGGATGATTGCATCGTTTTCCAGATTTGTGAATGTGGGCAGACATTCCTGGGACATAGTACCTGGAAGACATAAACAGGAAAAAAAACATCACAGGACCTCATACGGTTGTCCACATGCACATCAACAATGGATATTACTTGCAAATAATCCAGACAATACCATAACACTGTAAGCTATCATGGCTTTGACATCTTGCATTACACTCCTGGCCCTGACCTGTCCAGTTCTCCCAATGTTGGACACTTAATGGCATAATCCACTATTCACCATTCATTTCTGTCTAGAGGGATGACAGTGGCCATCTTCCGTGTGGATGGTGTGTGGATGATGGCATGTGTGTGTTTGACTGTAGTGTGTGATGGAACTGTGAGCACATGTCTGTGTTCATGTAGGAGGCAAACTGTAATGTTCTCATGGGCCATGGTGACTTGCTATTGGTGCCATCAGTCGGCATTATGTCCATGCTCACCACTGATGCGGGCAGGAGTGTGGGTGATGTGCATATCCCCCTGTATTAATGTTGTGGACAGGGTGCCACTGTTTCCCCCTATCCTGTCTGATGTAGGTTGCCTGTATCCATGGCATGTGTGTGTGAGGTGTACTTTACCACCAGTACAGGTTGACGTATGTTACTGGCTCTGAGACTGCGTACATATGTGTAGACATGGTTGCATTTGACCTTGGTGGTTTGGATATGTCTGATTTCTAGTCATAGTCAGCCTTACAGGAAGTCACCTTTGAACCTACATGCTTGCTCAGATAGAGGTGCACTTGCTTCCAAGTTGTGGTCTGCACTTATGTGTCCCTGTACAACAACTATAGCAACCTATTATGTGTATTGTGTTCTGGTGATATCCAACAAGGGGAATTACCCTATCGTTGATGGAGGATAGTTGTACAGGTAAGGCACTGCTGATTCTATATAGCTACAGTGGATATGAAGTGTACACACCCCTGTTACAATCCATGGTACTTGTGCAATTGGAAGTAAATAGTGTGGGAAGAAATAGCCAGGGAATTGTTATGGCTAGGCTTGTATAGGCCCTAGGGCTGATAGCCTAGTACCAACCTATGAACCTATGAACATGACCCCACAAAGCATATGTCAACACTATCCCCACCTGTGATATGTCCTATAGCCTGCTCAGTTCAATAGGGAACATAACAACCTGTCCAGTGGAAACATATGGGAATTAATACCTAGTACATTAAGCCAGTTGAATGTGTGTGTACACCCTTACACTATGTTGTATAAACACCTGCTGAGATGATTACAGCATCCATTTGTCTTGGTTTGTACTCTAACGTCATATCACATCTTCACTTGGCAATGGTTGCTCACCTTCCATGAAACACATTTGTTTCTTTTTCAGTAGAATTGTACAGGTTATGGGTCACATTTGAGGTGAGAAACATTTTGACATGACTTTCTGTGGTCTCATTGGCATACAGCACACAGAATTGGCATTCAAACAGGAGTGTGTATACTTTAATATCCAGTGTATATGGGTGTTGATATAGCTGTTAGTGGTAGGCATGGACAGTGGGTCATAACACAGTTGTACACTTCTCTGATTACTACATGATAAGCATGCCTACTGTAGTACCCATATCAGTGTCATGGCAATGCAACAATCAGTAGCAGTACATATTTTATTTTGTTGTATGTAGTGACAGTGATATTACACACATGTGCAACATGCACATCCTATTTTCTGGACTGCTTGTGACCCATGCTATTGATTCTGTGCCTTTCAGCTGAACATACGCATACATACACATGCTCAGGGGATACCTGGTACACATTTGTATTCTATGTCATTATGGCACACTGTATTTGCAGTCTTGCAGGTCAAGCATACGTCTCAACCTGTTATACCAGGACTTCTGGTCAATGATCCACTTCACTGCGTGACAAAACAAGGAAGTCAATTTTGATAAAGTATCAATCTAGCTGCCATAACACAAGTATATGTGTAAGTGACTACAGATATCTGTCACAGCTGTGAACTTTGTCCAGAAGAACACTTTATAGTTGAATGTTATTAATTCAATATATCCCATGCAGTTTAACACACACATCTGCAACAGTGCTTTACTATGCTCATGCCCTATATAAGTATTCTAGATTTACAATACAAACATGTATAATACTCATATTCACAGGTAACATATGGATATGTGCAACATCCCATTAACTGGCCTAGCAGCAGCACAGACATGACTGTTTGACAGACGCTCTAGTGGTTGCCATATGTGAGCTGTCCTTTCCCAGGGTGTATCAGGCTCCTCAGCTGTGACCCACCCTATCCACCTCTTAAAGTGTCACATGTGGACAAAGCCTAATATTAGGGGGGATATATAGGGGCATATCATAGATATGCCTATTACATACCTATGAAGTTTGTAGCATGATACATTTTGCATTACCACGACTGTTCTGAAGGTGGTGGGGTCTGAAACTCATGTGCCTGTCATGACTTCATTACTTCCACATTCAGCTATTTACCAGATTAATATAGATGTTTGGAGGAACAGAACAAACACTATGATGGCTAAATCTTGACATTCTGTGAAGATCTGTCCAGTTGACAGGTATGGCCCACTTCAGACAGAGCCAGATGCTATGTCCATATCATTTGTTCAGCAGCACATCATTGCAGCAAATATTGATGGCACATATACATCTTTCATAATCATCTATTCCATTATTACAGACCAAGTACTACATTCAATTACATGTTTACATATTTCACATACCTGGTTTATCTTCAGGTTCCTTCTGTGTACAGGATGTCTTCTTGTTTCTTATTTCGAGGTTTTGTTTATGTGTTTTTTATTTATTTATTTATTTATTTTGGTGTGTGTGTCTCTCTCTCCACTACTGGGATCAAGCTTGTTTGAATAGGTTGGAGCATGGCTTTTGTAGGTTATGGCCTCTGCACCAATTGCTGTTCCCCACTTGCTAATTGCATGCAGGCAGCTGTGTAGTTCTTCCAATAGCCAATGTCATAGCAACCCAGTACTATAAATAACTACATCATGTGGGTGTTGTCCTCTTACCTTTCCTGCATGGAAGACATCCTTCATATGTGGGGGTAGCAGTGTTACAGACAGCAGGTAGGAATACCTCTTACAACAGGACTTGTGGACACAGGCCAACTACATCTTTGTATAAGGTTCCAGACCTAGGGACAGTGTGTAAGTATTGCTGTTGTATGCTTTGACTACTGCTAGTATTACAGGGTTTGTGTGTATATGCTAGTTTTGCATGGAATGCAGTCTGTCTACATAGCTCTCAACTGTGGGCCTATCCACATGATGACCAGAAGATTGGTTGTTATGTTTTGTCTGTTCCCCACACAGGTCTTGTCTCTGACATATCAATGGCATTCTCTCCATTGATTACTATCAGTACATAGCAAGATACATTTGCGTTTCTGACTTCATATTCCTGAGTAAGGGTATGTTGCAACCAATCCTGTAACACAAGCAACTTTCACAGTGTATAACAGCAATATTTCAAATATGGCCCTTTGTTTCAGTCTTTGTCCTCCACCTATATACCAGGTTTTGTCCAGATGTCATGCAGTAAGAGGTTGATAGGTATGTGTATCATTATTTTAGTGCTAACATTCCTGCTATCATTCCAGTGATGCTGTGGACTCCCACACAAATTGTGGAGTAGGGTCCATATATATGAGGGTTACAGCTGGACAAAACATGTGTGACCCTGTACAGTCTGGAGGTCAGTGTATAGATAACAATGCCCTTGTAATACATTTTATGGGGGAGGGGTATTAAATGTTTTTAACCTAAGCTGTTGCACAATGTGAGGAATATCAGTAATAAGAAACATAAAGGTATATAGCTGTACATTTTCATGAGTTTCACCATGGGAAACGTGGTGGGCTAAAGCTTACTGTCTTGCACACAGTTCTGTTTGTCAGTGTGATAGTAACATTTTAAGTTAAGCATTGTTATGTAACGAATACATTTACATTGTGACAACTGATACTTTCCCCCTGGGGGTTGAATACAGAGTGTAATTGGAGGCTGTTGAACTACATCTGTATTTAAGTGTTGATTGATTCTTATCTTCTAGGCAAGTGTGTTTTTTACTGTTGTACTACTTGAAGGCTTTAGCCTAGACAGCAAAGTACGTTATGGTTTGCAGATTACTGTATCATATGTTTTCTTTGAGAGATGCATTAATCAGTTATTATGTATTTCAAAGACCTAAATGCTAAATGTAGTTGGTCAAAAAACTTCAGCTTTACTCCGTCGCATATCGCCTACTCAGAGGCGATCTCTGTCTAACATACAAAGCTATGTCAAACCCAGAGCTGTTGGACATGCTCCACTTAAAGAAATCCCAATCCCTCTGAGCTACATGCTCTAGAAACCTAAACCTTGTCACCACAATAAACAGAACATGCTGGAGGGATAGATTCATGTCCCAGAGACTTCCCATACTCTGGAACAAACTACCTATCTATATCAAACAAGGCTCCTCATTAGGACTCTTTAAGAAAAATCTTGATGATTGGATGGGAGATACAAAATAAACCCTGGGGATCACTTCTGTGGCTCTGCTTGACAGGGGCACCAGGAAAATAATTTTCCTGGGTGGCGAAAGCCAGGGTACCTTTTTGGCTAGGCTTATATAGGCCCCAGGGCCAATAGCCTAGTACCTACATATGAACCTATGAACCTATAAACAACTGAAATAGTACACAAAATAACTATTTATATGTATGCAAACTGTGTGTGGTGTGATGTCCTTTGCACTGTGTGTGGGTATATGTTTCATGCAATAATTCTTGTAGGAAGAATCAGATACTGGCCATTTGAAAACGTGGCAACTGTAGGAATAATGGCTGTTTGATGTTCTGTGCACCCTCTATATATACTCTCTTTATATATATATATATATATATATATATATATATATATATATATATTTATGTGTGTGTGTGTGTGTGTGTGTATTTATATATATATATATATATGTGTGTGTGTGTGTGTGTGTGTGTGTGTGTGTGTGTGTGTGTGTGTGTGTATGCGTGTGTGTCTATGTATCATTATAATGTTTAGTGCTTCCACATTGTACATTCCCTATGGTAGACTGAATGTTTTGCCTGATATGTTAGAGAAATCATCTCAACATCCTACAGCTGAAATAGCTTAGTGGTAACTTGTTGTGGCTATGTTGTGTGGGGACCTGGGTTCATGACTTGCAAGGGCTAGTTATTTTGTTGCAAGACAGAGCAGTTCAGCTGTGAAGGAAGGGCTAATGGCAATGCAAGTGCTGGTTATTTTGTTGCAAGGAAGAACAGCTCAGCTGTGGAGGAAGGGATAATGGCAATGCAAGTGCTGGTTATTTTGTTGCAATGCAGAACAGTTCAGCTGTGGAGGAAGGGATAATGGCAATAATTACAAGAGGTCCCTATTTTGGGCCACTATACCCCCATTTACAGTGCCTTTGGTCAGATGTTTTGTAGTGAGAGGTTCAGAGTGTGGATCTGATGCCCGAATGCACTACATGCACACACACACACACACACACACACACACACACACACACACACACACACACACATATACACACACATATATATATATATATATATATATATATATATATGGGGCTACTACCAGAGATCAAAAGTACACTATTTTGAAATCCAGTAATCGAAATGACACTATTTTGAAATCCAGTATTAGATGCCCACTAACGCGGAAGTGCACTTCACCGACTATGCACTTTCGTGAACACCATTTAAGCGAATGGTTAGGGACCTTAGGGTTAGGGCTTGGGTTAAGGATAGTGGATGGCTAGTAGGGCTATCCACTATCTTTAACCCAAGCCCTAACCCTAAGGTCCATGATTTCCACACCACAGTGCAGGAAATTGTATGTTCTCCACGGTGTAGTAATCATGGACCTATGTCCTCCACTGTGGTGCAGTAGTCACGGACCTTAGGGTTAGGGCTTGGGTTAAGGATAATAGATAGCTAGGGTTATCCACTATCCTTAACCCAAGCCCTAACCCTAAGGTCTGTGAATACCGCACCACAGTGGAGGACATTGCCCATTTGTTCTAGTGGTGTTCGTGAAAGTGCACTTTCGGTGAAGTGCACTTTCGCGTTAATGGGCATCTACTACTGGATTTCAAAATAGTGTAATTCTGATCTCCGGTAGTAGACCCATATATATATATATATATATATATATATATATATATTATATATATATATATATATATATATATATATATATATATGTGTGTGTGTGTGTATATACATATACATATACATATATAAATACATTTTCCCTACTATTGAATGGCTGTGCTGCATGATATGTTTGAGAAAATGTCACACATGTCTACAGATCAGATGGCTTTGTGGTAGGTTGTTTTGGCTATGGTGTGCAGGGTCCTGGGTTCGAGACTTACAAGGGCCAATTATTTTGTTGCTGAGCAGAACAAGGGCTGTTGGATACAGAGTGATTAAGGCACTTTTAAGCAGTTGTAAGCAGGGTTGTGCTGGTTTACACGGCAGTAAGCAATGCATAACTTTCCGTTAAATATGCTTATAGACAGTTAGCCTGAAAAGTGCTTAACCTGTGTAGGCACTGCTTAGCACCACGCAAACAGGCTTAATCACACTTACTACTGCTTAAAAGTGCTTACTCATGCTTACTCCAGTGCTAATTTCTTTAAAAGAAAAAAACAAGGGGTGATAGGAAAGTGGTGAAAGTGGGAGCATGCAGAGGGAAGACAATAGGGAAAGTAGCTAGGGATGTGCCGGACAGGTATAGGGAAGGTCCATAGCTGTCCATTTCTTCTACAGCTACAGCTGTGCATATATACTGAATTTGGAGGTATATTTGGATACTCAAACCCCTGAGAGATGGGTGAGGACAACAATAATTTGTTGTGAAGCTAATTAGACCAGATTACATGTGTCCAGTGGACATGTGTGCGAAATGGACAGCTATGTATGGTGCAATTTTTTTTTGGGAACAGATTGCCCTTTTTTTAAGGTATGAGTGGGATGTTGGGGAAGGATACTAGGTATATTTGGGGAGGTAGGTTGGGTAGGAAGACAGACAAGACTGACAAGACAGCATACAGGGGTGGTATATGACACATGTGGGGGGTAAACACCTTGGATGGGGAGGGGTGTTTGGAAATCAGAAGCCCACAAGCCCCCAAATGGAAAGAGTGGGACTGAGGTCCACACCCATGGGCAGTCACCACTGCACCTTTATGGCCCCAAAAGTGGCTGTGCTGGAAGCTGAGCAGGAGGGGCACGCTGGTCATCTAATTGCGCCACACAGCCCTCAAGCTGGTGTAGCAGATCTCCAAATTCCTTTCGGAGTTTGCTATGCAGCAAACCCTGGACCTGGCTTTGGGAGACAGGATCCTGTCTGTGCCCACTCCTGGGGGGGACAAGCCCCATCCACTGAGGCAGTTCCACCTGAAGGTGGTGCAGGACCAGTGGACGAGGAGGTTCCGGTGTGGGTCCCAGCTGGGGCCTGGTGCCATAGCCAGATGAGGTGGGAGAAGTGGGTCCACTGGGACACGCCTTCTCAAATGTGCTATGGTGTTACAGTTTTAGAACATATGTGGGTTAGTAATAGTCAACACAATCCAGGATTAGTGTCAAAGGAAAAAACTTCAAAGACCAATTCATGCTAGGTTCAAGCAAGGCACCCTTTATTACTTGCAGCAAGGAGACAAAGCATGTATGTACAGGATTTGTCTGGATAATTAATGATTAGTAGGTTATACTTATACAGTTCTCTTCCTGTCACAAAGAAAATGTTACATTTTATTGCTGACGTAGTTAGACACAGCTTTCTGTATGTTCTACAGAAGATATTGTAGACTTATTGCTGACCAAGTTAAAAATATCTGTCATTCTGCAAAACATTTTGAGAAAAACAACCTGGCCTTGGGTTTATGTCAGTCCATTTCAGCATTTCAGTTCTTCTATTGTACTGTTCTAATACATGTGTTACATTTTACCTAGATTCAAGGTACATTTCTAGCTTTAGTACAAGTAATGCTAACTGCGGTTTAAACTTTCAAGCATCTATTGTTTTCTTTATCAATAGCTTCTAGCAGCTGCATGTTTTCTCATGGCATAAGCAGAAATCAATATCCCTTTGTTAATTTTCATGACATTAGCAGAAATGAATTACTTATTTTGTTATTTGCTGACATTAGCAGAAACAGAATGCTTCTTGCTAAGTTTCTAATGGCTGTGCAGATTCATGCAGTGTGGACAGAATAAATGTATTAAGCCTTTTAAATCACGAATGCACTAAATGCACTAAGCATGCATATTACTATTACATATTTTTCTAACATATCCCCCCTTTTAATACTTTTATTCTACTTTCAAGATACGCATAAACAGTTTTTCTTCCCCTAACCTCTTCCTACTCAGGATTTGCAGTTAAGAGAGTCATTCAGTTTAAACTTATGAAAGCTTTTTCAGATTTTTAACAATTCTTCAAGTTCAGCACCTTGGTATAAGGTTTCTGAAACTGTCATGTCTATAAAGTCTTTAATCAGTCTTTTCATGCAGGGGATGCAGCAGCACATGCATACCACCAGTAGGATCATTCCTACACAGATGGCAATCAGGATATTCATCAGGATACTGCCCCACCCCCCCAAACAATCTCTGGAAAAAGTCCATCAATGGATTTGGTCCTGGTTTGGTAATGGCTGACACCTGCTGAATTACCTCAAGATGATTGTCTGTCTCATGTTTGTAGTCAGGAATATACGAACAGCACTCCTCCTGGATTAAAGCGCACGCACCTCCTCTCGCCGCTAGGGTGAAGTCAAGAGCCATGCGGTTTTGAAGCACTACAGTTCTCATGGCAGTCAGTTCATCAGTCACCAATTCTATTGCAGAAAAGGTTGCATTGCCCATTATTTCGAGAAGTTTAGACAATTTTCTCAGTTCCCAGATTGATTTCGTTGCTCCATATGCTGGCAGTACACCTGCCCACAAGATGATGGTATCACCCAAGTCCATATGTGACAGTCCATTTTTCCCTATCTCACAGCATGATGGTTTTTCCAGCCCGCATTGATTTGCCCTACTGGATTGACAGGCTTCTTAATTTCTTGTCGAACATTCCAAATTTTCCCTTGAGGTAAAACTGCTGTGTGTCGTATGGCCAGAACCAGGTACCCCAAATAACAACTGCCAGACCAATTCTCAGGTAACCACTTGTATGCTTTCCTACCACATACAAAATAACAGTGTTCTACTTTGGTAGTAACTTTTCTATGTCCTGGCTCTGGATGAAACATTTTTTTGTCTATCATAGACAGTTGTTTATAAAGGTCAGCATTATGTTTTACTTCATCAGTTGTCCTATGCATCAGTTCAACAAATGAATCATAGCTCATGTTGCAATAAGACCCTGTGTTATCAGTCTTATTGTAGCATCTATAAGGAACAGTCACATTGCAATTGCTCCAACCCAGCTGAACTGTATCATTTTCGTAAAAACACACAGTCCCCTTCTGTCGAACAGACAAGTGCAATGCTACTTATCTTGTGATGTGACATCTGATGTATCATAGACTAAATTTTCCTAGGTCTTGTTGGCTCCTAGGGGGACTAAAGTTAACAATAACCCCCCATATGCTGTTGGCAAAGCTGTGCAAATCCAGTAATTTGAAACATTGAAGGTCTCAGCATACACATATTTGATTGCCTAGTAAGTGTTGAAGTTTGGGTGCCACTCTGTGTACAACTCTGCATGCTTGTTTAGTTCAGTTTGTGTGGCTGTGAAAAGGAATGGCCACAACAAAAAGATTATTGTCACTAGTACAGTCAACAGGATGGTTATGCAATGCTTCCGAGGAAACGGTTGTTCTGCATTCCTGTTTTCTCCAACTCTTCCGAATAGGTACATTTGGATCTTACTGGATTCTGTCATCTTTATTTCAGACACATGTTCTTACTCTCTGCCCTAATAGGACCTTCAGCACCGATAGTTTCTTCACTGGAGTATTGAAAGATCAGTCCTATTGATCTGACCCCCCCACCTTTGTAGCCAGACTTTGTGCTGAGGGCCCAATGGAGAGGTAAGATTTTTGTCCACTTGAAAGTTCTTAACTAGTTTGCAGTGCATCAGGTGGATCCACGAAGCTCTCTCTGCTATCTTGACTGCAGTGAGTGTCGAAAGAAGCACCTGGTAGGGACCTTCCCACCTTGGCGATGACCAATTCTTCTTCTTGACAACTTTTATCCACACCCAGTCCCCGGGTGTCACTGCCACTTCTGATGTCTCGGTTTGCTTTCTATCTGAAACAAAATTTGACTGCAACAGATGTTTAGAATTCATGACTTTCTTCATATATTCAGCTAGTGTAAAATCAGCTTCCTGGTCTGATGACATGAGAAGTTTCCACTGGGGTGTATAGTAAGCCCTTCCAAATAACTTTTCAAAAGGAGTCGATCCTTTTGCTGTATGGACAGTTCTCATGCTCAACAGTGCCAGGGGTAAACAGTATATCCAATTTTTTCCTGTCTCAGCTATCAATTTTCTCAATTTGTTTTTTAATATACCATTATGCCTTTCAACTAGCCCTGCAGATTGTGGATGGTATGCACAATGATTTTTTAAAGAAATACCAAAATGCTTACTTAACCGCTGTATGGTTTGGTTTACAAAGTGTGTACCATTGTCACTGTAGATCCTTTCTGGAATGCTGAATCTAGGGATGATTTCTTTGATAAGTATTTTTGCCACCGTGGCTGCATCTGGAATTTTGGTTGGAAAGGCTTCCACCCATCTGGAAAACATATCTACAATGACAAGATAATACTTCTTATTTTCACATTTGTTCAATTCTATGAAATCCATACAGATAGTGTGAAATGGATATGGTGGTGTAGGGAAACTCCCTTGCTTGGGCTTTAATGCCCCTTGTGCATGATGTTTGTTACAAATCTGACACATCAAACAAAATTTTTTAGAGTAGTTTGTAAATCCGTACATTGTGAACACCTGGTTCACCAGCTGTACCATCCCCCTGTTGAGACATGGCACTGCCCATGGCTCAACAAATCTGCATATCTAAACAAATTAGATGGTAATATCAGTTTCCCTTCTCTAGAGATGTACAGCCCCTTTTCGAGAATTGCTCCTCGTTTTACCCATCATTGTTTTTCAGCTTGCGTACTGAATGTCTGCATTGTTTTTAACATATCTAAATCTAAAATCTCAGAGGGTTGTAATTCCTCATTTAAAAGAAATACTTCTGTGGCTGCTTGTTTTGCAGCTGTATCAGCTCTTGCATTACCTTTTGAAATCCTATCTTGTTGCTTGGTGTGAGCTGTGCATTTACAAATGGCTACTTTCTGAGGTAACTGAATAGAGTCTAAAAGATCTAAAATAAACTGTGCATGATTGATAGGTTTGCTAGTAGATGTTATCATTCCCCGGTTTTTCCACTGTTGCGCAAAAACATGTACAGTAGAAAAAGTGTACTGGCTGTCAGTAAAAATGTTTACACATTTACCCTTTGCTAAGGTACATGCCTGTGTCAAAGCAGTCAATTTTGCTGCCTGTGCAGATAAGTTGTGTGGTAAAGTTTTTGCTTCTATAATTTCAGTATCAGAAACTACTGCATATCCTACTAAGTTCTGTCCTGCAGGACCCCTTTTGCATGAGCCATCCACGTAGTATGTCACCTCGGCATCATCCAAGGGGACATCCATGAGATCTTTTCTAGGTAGTGTCTTTTGCTCAATTACCTGCAGGCAGCAGTGCGGTGTGCCATCTGCAGGGGCCGGGAGCAGAGTGGAAGGGTTTAAAGTCGTGCATCGCTCAATTGTCATGTGAGGTTGGCTCAACAATATAGTCATACAGGAAAGATGCCTAGCAGGGGAAAGATATGCCACCTTTTCTTGTAGTAAAATAATCACGTCTGCATGAGGCACTCTCAAAGTGAGAGGGTGGAATAAGACTACTGAGGCCGAAGCCTTTACTGCCGTTGCAGCTGCAACTACTGCTTGTACACAGTGGGGTAAGGATCATGCCACTGGGTCTAGTTGTGATGAATAGTAAGCAATGGGGCGTTGCTTATCCCCATACTGCTGTGTTAGTACTGAAATCATGTAACCCTGCTTACAATCTACAGTTTGGAAAAAAACGTTTATGGTAGTTTGGTAATCCCAGAACTAATGAGGATGCTATTAACTACTTCCGTTTGCAGAAAGCAGATTCTGCTTCTGGTGTCCATTGTAATAAATCCTGCGCTGCTATAGGCTTCTTATATATAAGGTCAGTCAGAGGTGCAGATTCCAAAGCATAGTCTGGAATCCAGCTCCGGCAAAAATTAGTTGTACCCAGGAAGGGCATCATTTCCTTCTTGGTAGTGGGTTTTGGTGCTTGCAAAATTGTTACCTTTCTGTCCTCATCTAGTGTTCTGCCGTCCTTGGATATTACATATCCTAGGTATTTGACTTGTTTTTTCCAAAGCTGCAGTTTACTTTTATTTACTTTATGTCCTTCAGCGGCTAAGAATTGTAGAAGTGCTATGGTATTTTCTCTACAATCCTGCTGGGTGGTGGGCTGCCAGCAAGATGTCGTCAACATAAAGTAAAATCTGACTGCCTCTTGGTGGGGTGAATCCTGCCAAGTTGCTTGCCATTTCTTGTGAGAATATTGTTGGACTTTCACAATATCCCTGTGGTAGTCGCGTATATGTATACCTTTTCTCCTGAAATGTGAATGCAAACCAATACTGGCTGTCAGGGTGTATCAGTATCGAAAAGAATGCATTGCTAATGTCTACCACAGAAAAATACTTCTGTTGAGGTTTTAAATCATTCAACAGGGTGTGTGGGTCTGGCACCGTGGGTGCCCCTGGTATTACTGCATCATTTACAGCTTGTAAATCTTGGACCATACGCCATTCTCCATTTGCCTTTTTGACTGGAAATAAGGGTGTATTAAATGGTGAAACAGGAGATTCTACTAGTATCCATCCTTTAAGTAAGGCTGCTATAATAGGCTTTATCCCTGCCTCTGCATCTTTTCTTAAGGTATGCTGTCTCTTTTGTGGTCTAAATGCTGACTTTGGCGTGATAGTAACTGGTCCTGCTGTATGAATAAGTCCTACATCTGACTTTACTGTTGACCAGAGAGTATCTGGTATATTTTGTAAGGCATTTTCTTCCTCCTTTAACAGGAGTGTCAATCAACTGTCCTCACCAGACTGTAAGTGCACAGCTGGGTTGGTCTGAGTTATCCAATTCAACTTCTGTATTTGTATTCCCTGTTCTGATAGTTCTAGTTCTGTCTGTTTCTCCCATCTCTTGACTTTTTCTCCTAGGTCTGCCCATTCTATATTTCTGTTTTTGGTTAGACTAACATGTGGTAATCAATTAGATTTATAAAGTGCAAAGAACTCCTGAGGCAATGAACATCTGGCTACACTGTTCCCTTCTGTGTCCAAGTACAGGTATCAATCTGTTTGCATGACTCTTAAACAATTTTTGCTCATATTCCTTATCAGGTCCTGGTGTATTACAATAATACAGGGTACAGTGCAACAGTTGTTGCTTATCAATGTCAAGGGAGGGGAAACTTACTGATGGCTACATTCATAAACTCTTCAGTTACAGTCCCTGGACCAGTCATAACCAAGTTCTGGCTGTACCAATAAAACATTTCATCCTCTGATTGCACTGCAAAGGTATCAGTTTGAAGCTGTGCTTCCATACCCTGCATGGTTGGGACTACTGCTATACCAAATAGCTGCATGAGATCTCTGCCCAAGAGGTTTACTGGGCATTTTGCAGAAACAACAATTTTGTTTTTTGTGTCAATCCTGAAACTTTATAAGTTATTGCAATGTCACGGGAGAGTGGCTCCCGATACAGTTGTCCATTAGCTGCTTTGACCAGTATGTAATCAGGTGTCTCTGTGTTTTTTGGCAGTTTGGAGGGATGTATCAGGGTTTGTGATGCCCCTGAGTCACACAAGAATTTGACTTCCCTCCCTTCCACCAAGAGTGTGACTACTGGTTTTGTATCTGCTAAATAGAGCTCTAAGCTCAATAAAGCTAGGTCTAATATTTCATCTTCTTCATTGTCACTAACTTCCTGTACTTCCTCTACTCCCTCTATCACATTCTCATTTGTTCCTTCTTTGCTAGTCCCTTCTAGTGATTCCTGACTACCATATAGTCAGTCCTCACCCTCCTTGTCTTCCGTTGTTGCCTTCTTATTTGTCCTGCAATCCTTTGCCAAGTGTCCCTTTTTACCGCATTTAAAACATTCACCCTTCAAGGTCCTCTGATCGTTGATCAGATTGTTTATTTCCCTGTGCATTTTTCTTGCCCTTTTTCCCGGACTGTACTACGTAAACTGTAACCTGCTTGTACGATGATCTACCATGTGTTTTGTAATAAAACTGCTTATAGGTGCAATACTGCCCTTTAAAAATGCATTCTTTAACTGCTGTTCATATGGGGAATCTTGTGTTTGATCTTTAGGAACCTGCATTCCACAGTGGCTATTAAAATACTCTAATAGTCTGGCATAATACTGGTCAATAGTTTCACCTTCTTGTTGGATGCATTGATTAATGCAAGTCCAGTCTGCCCTAGGTTTCCATTTTTCAGAGATGCGGTCTGTCAGACCTTTTACTCTGGTGTCTAATTCTACGCTGCTATGTGGGAGGGGTCTTTGTGCAGCGTCACAGGGATTCCAGTTCCCCCTAATCATGTGCCAGTCTGGCCCTACTATTTGTCTAACTAGCTTTTCTACCTCTTCTCCGTTTAAGTTATAACTCAGCCTCATTCCTTGTAAATCTTCAGAGAATTTTGTAAAATTAACTTTTGGATGGGGAATTCCCTCAGTGGCTTTCTGGATGTGTTCCGGAGTCCAAGGTCTATACTCTAAAATAGTTGGGTCCTGATTGTCTTGACCTGCCTGAGGGTTGGGTACTTCTATAAGTAGACATATCTCTTCTCCTTCACTTATAGATCATGAATTCTTAACCATTTGCCATAACTCGATGTCTTCATTTGAGTTACCTGCCTTTGTTTGAGACCTGGTCTCGATGGGATCTCTAATATATGGTTTTATTTTCATAATGCCTTTATCTTCAGTGACCACAGGATATCATGGGGGTGGACTAACCTGTTCACTTGCTTCATATTCCGGTAAGGGAGGCGGAGGTGCTGATGCTATTACTAAGTTATTGTCATCCTTATCTAAAAACATTGCTTTTGAATTCTTGTTCTTTTGTTCCCTATGGTTTACTTCCTCAATCTACTTGTGTGCCTGAGGGATTCCTAATTTATGTTGCTTTTTTACCCGACCTTTGGAATTGGTTTTGAGCTGTTTGATACGTTTGATAAGTGAGGATTTTTCTAATTTCCCGTTGAATTTGTACTTATTAACCCATCTTGAATAATATTTAATATTGTCGGCACGCTGTGACTGCATGTATTTTGTGTCTTCTGTTAACGGCGGATTTTGGGGTCTTTTTCTGCAATTATTACCCATTTTGTTCGACCCTTTTATCGTTACGTAACTTTTCTTATTTTTTAACGTGGTACCACGGATTTTGTTATAGTCTCTTCAGAATGACTGCCTACTTATTCTGTTTCTCCTGATCTATGACAAGACAGTAATCTTTTTTGTCCCTGACTTGTAAGAAAAATATAGTCTGACAAAAACAATACACATCTAGTCCCTGATCTAAAACAGAAAAAAGTAGATTCACCTTACCTGAGCCCACATGATTGATCACTAATTCACAGAGAGCTGTCCTTCAGTTGCCGATCAGAAAGTGGCTGGCCTCTTTTGAACGGAAATTCAGTCGGAGGACTTTTCAGATAAGAAGAACCGATTTGGTTTCTTCCCCGTACGGTTTCAACCACCTGGCCCGTCTGGTCCGAGGTGAAGACAGGGTTCCGGTCCGAAAGACCAATCTGTCAAAGGAAAAAACTTCAAAGACCAATTCACATTAGGTTCAAGCAAGGCACCCTTTATTACTTGCAGCAAGGAGACAAAGCATGTATGTACAGGATTTGTCTGGATAATTAATGATTAGTAGGTTATACTTATACAGTTCTCTTCCTGTCACATAGAAAATGTTACATTCTATTGCTGACATAGTTAGACACAGCTTTCTGTATGTACTACAGAAAATATTGTTAGACTTATTGCTGGCCAAGTTAAAAATATCTGTCATTCTGCAAAACATTTTGAGAAAAACAACCTGGCCTTGGGTTTATGTCAGTCCATTTCAGCATTTCATTTCTTCTATTGTACTGTTCTAATACATGTGTTACATTTTACCTAGATTCAAGGTACATTTCTAGCTTTAGTACAAGTAATGCTGACTACGGTTTAAACTTTCAAGCATCTATTGTTTATTTTATCAATAGCTTCTAGCAGCTGCATGTTTTCTCATGGCATAAGCAGAAATCAATATCCCTTTGTTAATTTTCATGACATTAGCAGAAATGAATTACTTCTTTTGTTATTTGCTGACATTAGCAGAAACAGAATGCTTCTTGTTAAGTTTCTAATGGCTGTGCAGATTCATGCAGTGTGAACAGAATAAATGTATTAACCCTTTTAAATCTCGAATGCACTAAATGCCCTAAGCATGCATATTACTATTACATACTTTTCTAACATTTAGTCATAACAGCATGCATAGATATTCCCATTAACCCAAAACAACAGATTTGGAACAGCTGCATAGCAAACAGAACACATGCATATATGGAACCACAATGGGCATTACAACAGCATGCAGGTTACATTGATAGCAACAGGCCAGCAATGATAGTATTTCAACATGGAACATTAATAGAAACACATTTCAATATTTGTTGAACAATAGGACATATGTCCCAACAGTAGGCTTGGTGTAAAGCATACCCATTGATTTGTGTGTTTAGATTATTGTTGCAGATATGGTGGGGGGGGGGGAGAGAAAGAGATGTCAATTAACTTGTATATCCTTGTAGTACTCTCATCTTTAATGATCATTTCTCTAATCACTACTCTACAGGTATTATTACAATACCATATGGCCTTGATTTGGGCAGTGGTATGTTTGTACACAGTGTATACTTCAACTGTCTTATAGCTAAATTCGACTTCTCTTACCTGGTTGACCTGTGGAGGGAATGTTTGTTAACACTACCTGACTGTTTCTACACATATTCCCAGATTCCTAGCTATAACTCTGCACGTACCTCTCAACCTCTTAATGCAAACAATTTGTACAAAGCTTGACAAACTGGCAGTACAAATAGAGACATATCTTAAATATTGCTCTTATAAATGTTTAGGAAATTGCTAGAGTAACAGGATTTGTTTTAATATACATTTTCTGAAGGATCTGAAGTCTGAAATTCAAATGTATGTCATTATTTAGTGACTACAATCCTGAGATCATCCCAGTGATTTGCAAGGAAAATAGAGGAACAGGCCAAAAATATGAGGCAAATATCTCAACATTCTGCAGAAATCTGTACATTTGAGAGGTATGATTATGCATACAGCTTACTAACACTCCCAGGATTCGAACTATGGCTGTGTGTGCTAAAAATACAACAATTTGTGTTTCATCAGAGTGAGCTATTTAGAAAGTGCTGTTTTTTTTCAGTGTTTTCTGTTTAAGTCTCTCTTGGTTGTACAATCTGACCTTGTAATTACAACATTCTTATTCAGATATTCCTAGACATAGTTTGTATGTAGCCTAGTGTGAGAAACAGTTGACACAACGGTACTATTCACATACCAGATCTTGGTGAATGCAACATGTGAGGCCATGCAATACCAGAGTAAACACAACCAGTCCAGGATTTAGAACTTTATTGCCAGGCAGTTATACTTTTATTTAAATATGACCTATATGGGACTATTACTGTCATATTGTCTGGTTTATTCAGTGGAAACCATCCACATTTTTTATAGTGCCAGGTGACATTTTACTCCTTTATATTTAATTGGCATGACTACTACAACCAGGATTTTTACTCACCAGCCTCGTGACGCAGCCTTTGCAACCTGCTGGCATGGACTTCCTGGTTCACAGCCTGCTCAGCTGCAGCTGTAATGAAAATAGAGAAACATTTATGCATACCTATCCATCACATACACAGGCTGGACTTTGGTAAACAATGATTGCTATGAATACTTACACACTGCTGGGACATATTCCCCTGTCTCTTGCTTCTTGGGCCCACTGTTCCAAGAGCTCCTTCTTCCTCTGTTTCAAGTTGGCATAGTGGTGCCAGACTTACTCACCAGTCCAAGGGATACTAGTGGCACTGGTGAGATCACGGGCGAGACTTTCCCAGGCTTCTGCTTTATATTGGAAGCCCTGGTACTGGTCCTGCAGCAGTCTCATGTCATGTTTTTTTGCCAGGAGTCCTACCATGACCTTGGAATCCTGTATGCCCCAGCGCTGCCCCCAGAAGTGCATGCCCTCTCCAACTCCTGCCATACTGCCTACAGTGGATAGTTACAACCAGTTATGAGCTGCATTCCCACCTGCGGGATTTAAATATGGCCGATTTCCCACCCTTTGCCATGATTGGAAGTTTTGAAAAGGCTGAGCTAAGCTAATCTATGGGCAAACCTGCTTAGCTAAAGTTGGCAGTGCTTAAAGGGGCAGGTTCAGCATTGCTTACCAATGGGCAAATCCACTTAACTGGGCTATCCGTTGCTTAGTTTTCATATGTACACAATGCTTACACCCGGTTAACATAGCTGTGCAATGCTTAGCATTGCTTATGTTTTATTATATTGGTTTACCACCTGAATGGGATTGATTCATCATTCATTACCTAATATTAGATTTATTTACCTTCCCTGACATCCCCCAATGTATTATGATTAATTTATTCTTGTGTGACTATACTGTATGGAGCACTTGTGTTTATATGGGGGGTTCACTACTTTATTACACTGACACCTCACATCTGGACCTAATACACTACTCTGGTTGAGAAAAATCAGTTACTTCTTACATAAATATGCAAAAAATAAAATGTTTACACATAGAAAATGGAAATGACTTTGGTGAGGCTCAGACTGTGAATGACTATATGCAAGGTGTACACTCTAATCGCTACACTATTGCACTTATGCTTATGCTGGATGTCTATTGCTTTTTAACTTATCATGCTGTTTCAGCTGGCTAAGCGTTGCTAAGCAATGGGCACACACGTGCAGCTATGCTTAAACTTTATTGCATGTATAAAAAAATGTATTTGTTATGTTTTTTAATTTGTACCCTTCAGAATATCCATGCAAATGCTGAACCTGTTATTCTATTAACTTTCTGCTTTGTGGGACGATGCCTTTGTCCACATTCCTTACTCTGACAGGTTGGTATGTATGCGCTATGTGCTTATGCTAAATCTGTTATTCTATCAACTTTTGGCTTGGTAGGGACAATTGTCCCTTATGCCTTTGACCAGATTTCTTACCCTGATGGATTGGGGGTGTTACAAGTATTCTTGCTCATTTTAAATTGCAGAACAGCAATTTTGGAGTGTAGGGGGCATATGCATTGTGAGAGCTCAGCTCTCAGACACACCCCCTGCACTCATACATGGAACCGTGTCTATTTTATAGCATGGCATACATATGCATGGTGCGCTGCCATACTGATCGGGAATGGTCCCTGCCGTGCAGAAATAACTTATTCCTGCACAGCTGCTTGCTGAATCCGGGGGAGAGTATTAGTAGTTGTTACTATTATTTTTAAGTAGAAGAGCACATAAAATTAAATATATGAAGGTAGAGTATGATAAATTAAACATATACAGGTATAGCTTTTTTATGTTAAGGATAGTAAAGATAGAAAAAGAAAAATATGTAGAATAGTGTTGTGTAGGTAGAAAACTCCAGCAAGGGTGCATCCTGTCCCCACTTCAAGGTGGGTTTAGGTCTACACCAGGGGTACATCAAGGCTCACCTCTTGTTTTATGGACAGGACATCAAGATAAAACCAAAGTTGTTTGCAGAGGATACAGTTTTGGCTTCAAGTGACCTCCAAAGTGGGTGAGAGCATTTTATTATTTTCTGCAAAGTACCAGAAAAGAGCATCAGTACCTCCTAATTAGAGGTGCTGTTGCATGTTCATTTTATTTGAATTTCTTCTGCCCTCACTACTGCCCTTTTGATCATGTTGGGCGACACTGTTTTTTTTTTCTCCAGAAACAGTGGATGACTCTATGCTGAAAATAAATACTGAGCTTATGCCATGACAGATATTTGAAATGCATTGGATCAGACAGTAGAATTTCTATTCACTCATGTCAGGACATGAGGCATACAGTCAATGCAGCGTGACATAACTAAAAATATCCTAAGACAAAGGTAAAAGGCAAATCATTCTATTAGTGAAAAAGATGAGCAGGATAATGGCTATAGAAATATATAGCCTGACTTCATGAATGGCATCAGTGCAAGAAGAGACTCAATAATTATAATTATTTCAGAAAAATGGACTCCACATTGAAAAGGACTCCTGAAGGAAAATAAAGTCATTGCTCTTGGCTAAATAAGGACTAGAGAAATAACATCTAAATAACTAAAGACGTATGTCATCATTAAGCAATGAAAGTATTAACTGTCTTTATCATGCTGACACAAGCATGAAACCAGATAGCTACTACAATATAAACATGACAGTGTTAAGACAGTGACATGAACTATTCAAAAAAGTAAATAAACATGACAGGGGTGATGACTAGGGAATACCGATCTGCCTGAAGCAAGGTAGAAGTGAGGGAACCATTATAACGAGTCCTCTGTGAAAAGTAAAAAGTTTACAAATTCTGTAGTATAGAGAGGAAAGAGAAACATTTGCTGTAGCAATACTGTGTAAAAAGTGTTATTCAGACCTGGGTCATTTTACTGCACAACTGAAAATAGGAAGAAGGAGCAAGGCATGATGTGATCAAAACAAAGTAAAAAGCAGGTTTACAGCCTGGGGTATTTAGAAAGGAGAATTTTGCATTAAACCACAGACATGCTATAGGCACATAAAACTGAAGATTGAAAAAAAAAACCACAAACAAAAATAAATTTCAAATCTAGAGCAGCAGTGAGCATTGTCATGTACAACAAATCCTTGAACTAAGTTAAAACCCCTTCCAGTGAGGCCTAAAGAGTTTTAAATTGTGCAGTCTGGCTAAAAGTTTGTAATGAATTCTTTCTGTCCGTATGACTTTTTCTCCCATTTCTGTTATCTGTGTTTGTCTTTTCTTTACATTTTTCTTTACCTGGTAAACTCTTTCTTGGTTCTGTCATGGATAAATAGAGAATAAGTAAGCATATGGAAGTATAAAGAAAATGCAAAGACAAACTGAAGTGAGAACTGTGAAAATAGATGATAGTTTAGTTCATCTCTGAATTGTGGTAACATGCTTGGGGGAACTTTGACTATTCAAGAGGCAATTGTCGAGATATTAAGCATACTAAAGTATTAAAACATTCTCTTATTCATCAGTGTACATTTAGAGAACAATTGGGTTTAATGTAGAGAAAATTAAAGACCTAGAAAAAAACTGTAACAAATGTGGATACTAAAATTTGAGAAGTAGAAACATCACTAAGCTTTGTCATACTGTATAGTCAGAAATTTCAAGAGTGAAAAAATAAATGTAGAACACAACGAGAAATAAACTGGACACTGAGTATACTGAATCCATAGTAAAAGGAGGATATAATCACATGCCTTGTGAAGTAGCTTCATGAACAGTTATCAGCAACATTTTTCAGACTTAAATGAATAAGATGCAAATAATTAAATCAAATAATTAAATATGAAATGTAAGCATTTCAGAAGGCAAGGTAGTGGTGAGTTCTCACATCTAATTCCTAAATCCCGTGATATATCTGCCAATGATATACCTGTCATTTTACCGGATTTATCTTTTTACCTTCACCGAAGAGGATGAAGTCTAGGAAGTCTATCCTGATATGTGCATTCAGGACTCCCATGGTCAACACCAACTCATGGTGCCCTGGTTAATCTAGTATGTACAGCTGTTGCACCCTTATTGAACTCTTTTCTTTGCTATCAGAACCACTTTGGTGGGGCATAAGCTGAGATTGTGAATACTGCCCTGGACTTATACTTGAAGCTGATTGCCATGAGTCTGTCACTAATTCTGATGATATACCCTAATGTATTCCGAAGCCCTACCCACAACACAATCCCCACTCCATTTCTAGCCTGTCTTCCTCCTGAGAAGTAGACTCTGGATGCCAAGCCAAGTCACGTTGCTGCACTGTCCTTCTTTCTTGTTGCCTGGATACAGAGGTTGTTCAGCCTTCTTCTTGCCATTATGTGATCCACTTACTAGCTCCTTAGTTCATCTCTGGCAGGTTAATTAGTTTTATGTCCAGCTTTCATGCAACAGAGCTATCCCAGGTAACTCAAGTTGGGCAACTAGACACTGACCAGAAAGTAGCTTATTAACACCAGGCTACTGTGCTTTATGGTAGGCAACACTGGTGAGTACGTGCATATACCCATCCTACAGCATAAATCACTGGTTACCATTATCACCCATAAGCAGTTGTCAGAAAAGGTTCTAAGGTTAAAACTGACTATGCTAAAGACCTGCAAGCTGACTAGTGAGAAAGCACAAGAGTTCAAGGAAATGCTCAAGGCTCTATCATCTTGGGCAAACGAGGAAATTGATGGAGCTGAAGAAAAATGTCAGCACCTCATTTAGGACTATAGAATAGATATGCAATCAAGCTACGTGTGGAAATAAGGCATGTAAGGAAAGATGGTGGTGGAAAAGTGAAGTCCAAGTAGTCATCAAAATAAGGAGTGCAGGAAAAAGTGGGAGATTGAAAAGAAGACCAGGCTAAGAAGGAATGATGGTTAGCTTACAAACAGGCTAAGCAGTTGCAATAGTGAAGTACAAAGTATCAGAGGCACTCTACCAGCTTCCGGAATATGACTCAGCAGATGGCAGAAAAAAACTCTATCAGCTTTCAAGACAAAGACAGAAAGATAAAGAAGACAGTCATCAGGCACCCCTCATAACAGATGATAGCAACAGCCACAGGACATCAAAGGCAGACAAAAAGAGTACATCCAGCAGCTTCTGAATAAAGAAACTCCCACAGAAGTGTTACTTCTTGAGACACAGTCTACAAGTCTACAATGAAAAAGTAGAGAATAGCAGTAAGGAAATGAAGGCAGGGAAAAGTAGCAGGCTCAGATGAAGTCATGGCAGATATGATCAAGATGCTGGGTGAATTATGTGAGAAATGACCACAGAAGGTAATCATAGCAGTATGGAGAGAAAGGCGTATCCCAAATGAGTGGAGAATAAGCATACTAGTGCCAGTGTATATGAATAAAGAGGGCAGTTACCACTGTAAGCAGTACAGAGGTATCAAACTCCTATCATTCTGCATGAAAGTCCTGGACAGGGTAAATAATAAATGAATATGCAGAGTAGCAGAAACTAAGATGGGAGATGAGCAGTTCTAATTCAGATGAGTATGCAGCATAGATGACCCAATGTTTTCAGCACAAGCCATGTTACAGCTTTCAAAGCAGTCATTTCATTATCTTACCCTTTTTTGACTGGAAAACCATTAGGATAAGTAAAACTTCCCATGGATTACAGTGAATTAACATTAGGTCTCCAACCTCAACTCCAGTTTGCTATGCATTCTCAAAATAGATTTCAAGAAATTCACCTCAGCAACATTGCTCTCTAGGTAATTTCTTGGACCCAATTTCTCAAAAAGAAAAGAAGCTAGCTTTGCACTATGATCCAGTTATACCCTTTTATAGTACACTTGGTCTGACTGTTGAAGAAGGACCATCATGAATACTTTTAAGTCTGTAGCCCCAATTTGCATTTGCTTTTGCTCTTTCTTTAAATTATGAGAATGTGCAGTAATGCAGCTCAGCAACAGTTCCAGGCTAATGGTTTACAACAATGCAATCAAGTAAGGGAAGGAAAAAGAAATGGGGGGGGGGGGGATTAAAGGAAAACAGAAAAAACTAACAGGAAAAAAATGAAAAAAAAAATCCTGAGTGAAAAGACTGATACCCGGAAGAATCTTTCACATTTGGTTACTGGATGTCTGTAGTTGTGGTGATTCTGAAAATGACAACTAGTTGCTTATTGTTAAGTATTTACATGTTGTTATTTTATTTATTTATTTATTCATTCATTTTAGTTTGATGACCGGGGAAGTCCACTGGGCCTAAAAAGAGCCCATTTTTAGTGGCGGCTCGGGGAGAAAAGCTCCAGTAACAATGACAAACATATTAGCATATACATATACAAAGCAAAGAAGTCGTACAGCTTTATGCAGCATTCTACAGTAAAACAAATTCTACATTCTACAAGAATAATAATAATAAAATCTAGCAACTGTATAGTCTAACAGTCATTAACAGTGAATTACAATTGAAATTTTACATTCCACAATAATAGTAGTAAAAATTTAACAACAGTACAGTCTAAGGGTCATTAAAGGACAACAATGGGATATTAAAGCAAATTGCTCAACCTGCTGTCTGTTTTAGTCCCTGTTGGTTGATACAGCCTCAAAAAATCACCCATGCAGCTTTAAAAACGAATCCACTCAACAGTTTTCCCTGTTAGGCTTCCTACTTTTCTGTACTGTTTTACTTTCACTTTGAAAACCAAGTTGAAAAACCTCTAGCTGGGTCTGAAATGATGATGTCACATCTGCCAGAACTCTTGCTCCTCCCCCAAAGTGATGCAATCCCCACCTGATTTGCATGTTGTATAGAAGAGCCAGTGGACCTCCCACATTGTGATGTCAGAGCTGCCTTGCCCAACCCACTCTTAACCTAGCAAAAATGTCAAACTATAATATTACTTTTCTGAAGAGCCCTACCGATATGTGACAAAGTACAGGCAGAATCACAGTAACAGCTGCAAAAACTAAGAGCATAAATTTGCAATGACCATGCATAGACATTAATTGCATGTTTTTACATAAGAAGCAGATGTCTGTCACAATTAATCGGCAACACTACATCAGATGACAAGAAGTATGCAGTACAGTAATTTTTTTAAACTACCACTTAAAAAAAGCATGTGGGTGCTGTCATGCAGGTCTGTGAAATATTTTGTGTTTATAGTGCATCATTTGTTAGCTATTTAACCAAACAGGAAGGAAAAATAAGTGGGAGTTTGATGCTTTGCAAAACTGATTATTCCCAGTGCTATGGAGCTTGGTTCTAAATTTGACAGGAGTGCAACAAAAAAAATCTCCCACTGTAAGGAAGGAAAGGCTAACAAGAAAACAGTACATTAGTCTGGTCACCTGCTGTGAGCTATCAATCACATGCAGATAATGGGTCAAATTACCCTTAGCTCTTTGACAGCTAGGGAAGGTAGGTGTGAAGGGGTAGGGGAGATACCTTGAAGAACTAGCTTTTAGCCTTCACAAAAGAAATCAAGTTAGCATTTCTAAGAAGAAAGAGCAATAAAATGCACTTTTCAGTTCTGTTCTGTAGCATTGGCACTGCTTGTGTTTGAAGTAGTCATTGAAAAAAGATAACATTTTAACCAAAAGTAGGTGACTGTAATACAGCAGTGAATGCCTGTAAAGTCAGTAGACTGAAAGGAGCTTTAGGGAATATATGGCAGATCTGATGCAATTTTTTGGAGAAAAACAATGTGTTCTGGGATACTTAGAGGCAGACTAAACGGTCAGAATTATTTCAAGATGCCAGACCTCATGTGGTCAGAGTCAGAAATTGTGTATAAAAATATCTAAAAAGCTCGAAATAGTCCCAGAGCGGTGTTAAAATGTAGGAAACACCAAACCACGATGAAATAAATTTGTTTTTTGAGTCTGTGGTGCGGTTGTCCTTTAAGAGCGAATTACAATTGAGGATGAGAAATTGTTGGAAATAAACTATTAACAAAATTTGGAGGTTAAGCAGGAGTAGGAGGCCAAATGATGTGAGTCCAGAGATGATGCATGGAGTTAGAAGGTGGGTTTTGATATAGGAGGGTCCTATGTGGAGAAGGAGCAGGGGCATTCCCACTTTGAAGATGGGTAGGGATGGAGGAGGGATTTAAAGTTAGAGTGGTTATGAGTATTTCTAAGGGAGAAAGGAAGAGAGTTCCATAGTTTTGCTAAGGAGCAGGATAGCAGAGAGTGTCCAGGTGGCCGTAAGGTTTGTAGATTTTGAGCAGGTTCTGATTTTCTGACCTAAGTGAGCAATTAGGAATATAGGGGGTTAAGGAGGTCAAGATAGAGAGAGGGACAGGAGGATGGGTTAAATATGAGCTTATGGGCAGTGGTGAGTTTAAGGAGGTTCAGATAGTTGGGAAGCTCGAGCCATTGCAGTGAGTGGAGGGAGATGCAGTGATGGGATGAGTTCCTAGAGTTGGTGGTGAATTTGCAGATTTTATTGTAGCAGTTTTCTAACATAGTTTGAAGGCCAAGCTGAAGATTCAAGAACAGAGGAGCACCATACATTAGGGAGGGGAGAAGATATGTTGAGGCAAGGGTCTTTCAGGTGGAGGGGGTGAGATAACAGTTATGCCTATATAAGAGTCCTAATCTTTGGTGTTTTTTATGTTAGTTTGGATGTGGATATCAAATTTTAGATGTTCATCAACAAGGACACCGAGCAGTTTGGTGTGAGGGACAATTTCAATGGGGGTGTTAAGAATAACATTTCCTGGCTTATGATCTTGAAGGAGTTTTTATCAATGGGGGAGTGTATAGATGGGGAAAAAATCATTCATTTGGTTTTATTGGTGTTAAGGGCTAGGTGGTTGTTTTGCATCCAGGTTTCAGTATTTGAGAAAGCTGACTGGGTTATCTGCAAAAGGTCAGAAGGGTTGTCAGCTGAACAGATGATTGTTGAATCATCTGCATACTGGATTAGTGTAGGCGAAAGTTATTGATGAATATACTCAAAAAATACAGGTTCCCCAATGGTCAATGAAGGCTTGAAATGATAAAGTATGAAATTCCAATCTTTAGCGTACCAATACTTTATTCATTGCTTTCATCTGAACAGACTTCATCAGAAAAATAAAACAGTTGATGTGCTAAAACCACTAAAACCACTCCTTATATATTCCCTTTCTATACAATAAAACAATTATCCAATTAACTACCAATTTAAAAATTAAAAAAAAGCAGTGCTCTTTCAGTTTTATGCATTTCAAAAAATATTTTATGTTGATGGCTGTAACTTAATCTGCCATAATGTCTCTTTTTGTTCAAGATAATTCTTGAAATCACCACCCCATTGATCTAACTTCCCAACTTCCAGTATAGAAAATAAAAACTTTTTATAATTTCTACACTGTAAAGAATGTTTACATAATGCATTGTTTATGTCTTTGGTTCTAATAGTATAAATGTGTTCCCTAATTCTTTCCATGAGGGTGCGTGTTGTCATGCCAGTATAAAAAGCATTGCATCCACTGCATGTACTAATATAAATAGGGTCTATATTAAAATCTCGAAGTCTGACAATATCGAATATGATATTGTTGACACAAGAATATGGAAAGCGCACTACATCGAACTTTAAATGGAAAATCTCTGTAGGGGGGATTTCCATTTACTTCAATGTAGTGCATTCTCAGAGTTAATATATTTAAGTAGGGAGTGTAGGGGGTGCAGGGGGGCTTGCCCCCCTGCCTACACACTATTTAGTTTTTTTTAATTCAGTATTTTTTTTGGTTTTGATGGTTTAATACTTCGATCACTAAAGTTCGATCTTTAGTGATTTAAAGTTTTAAACCTTCAAGATTATAATATAGACCCATATAAATCAACCCTCTGCTTTTACACAAAAAATGTCCTGGCACTTTAAAGGTTTCATCAATATGACTCAACATAATGTATGGGCCTTCTGAGATGCACCTACAGAAGCTACAATCCCCATATTTGTATATTCCCTGTGCTTTCACACTATCACTTACTTCTTTATGATTTTTTCTATTGTCTTTCTGCAATAAAAATTTTATACTACAAGAATTACGATGAACAATTTTCAGTTTTTCACCTAATACTTCAAGTAAATCACCATTCCCTACCAAAACTTTCCAGTTACATTGCATAATATTTCTAAACACATTGCTATCATATATCATATCAAATGTACACATTGCTATTGCATGTCATATCCTATGTACATACTATAGCTGACTTCCCAGGTGTACAATTTTTTATTTGAGTGTTATAAGAAAAAGGTACCCTTAGGATAGGAGGATAAAATTCAGATCTTTTTAACAAAATTTCTTTACTCAAATTATCCAAATACTTTCTATCATATCCTCTATTCCCGAATAAGTTAGTTATTAATTCAAATTCTTTTCTAACACCTTCTTCACTAGTAGCCATGTGGCTTGCTTGAATATATTGTTCCTTAGGTATGTTCTTCTTAATATGTAAAGGATGATTACTCTTAGAATGTAAATATCCATTTGTAAAAGTCTCCTTTCTGTATATCTCACTACTAAATTCTCCAGATACACTATTCCATGTTCATTTTTAACATCCAGGAAATTAATTATGTGACCAACATCCCCCTTTGTCAGTCTAATGAAGGATGTTTGTTTATTTAATTTGGAGATTAACAAATCTACCTATTTTTCAGTTCCCTCTAAAATGAAAAAAAGATCATCCACAAATCTCCTGTAATAGTGTATTGAAAATTCCTGTTGTAAATCTCGTAATACCTTGCTTTCCCACCATGCCATAACTATGTTGGTATATGAAGGAGCTGCCAATGACCCCATGACTAACCCTCTTTTTTTTGTTTATAATATTCTCCATTAAATATAAAAACATTATTATTTAACAATTCTTCTATCATACTGCACAAAAAATTGTCTTTTTGATTATTTAAAAATGTGTTCACTGACAAAAAAGTTCTAACAGATTCAACTCCTTCTTTGTGGGGAATACAAGTATAAAAAGATACTACATATAATGTAGCCATGATGCATATTCTACTACCAACCTCAAAAGTCTGGGAAAATTCCCTAATCTTGTCTAGAAAATCCCACAAATCTTTTATATAGGTTGGTAACTCTTGTACTATAGGGATTAGAATTGAGTCTACCACCAGAGCCATCCTTCTGTTACAGAGTTTGGTGCAGATACTACAGGTCTAAAAGGAGGTTTTGTTTTGTTCTTATGAATTTTGGAGATACCAAAAAGTACCCCCACTTTTGGTTGGTAGAACAAAAAATATACATATCAAAATCCATCTCTTCTTTCATTAATGTTTCATACAAAAAAGTCTGAATACGCTTATAGCTCTTAAAAATATCCCCTAGTGAGTGACACTTTCAAGTATTCATCTTTATTTCTTAACCGTTCATACATGCCAGTTTTATACTGTGCATTCATCATAACAACGTTTCCCCCTTTTTCACTTTTCATAAACCTTAAATCATTATTACTTTATAATTCATTCAATGCTGTTCTTTTCTTTTTAGTTAAATTATCATACCATTTGTTGTTGTTACCAAACATTTCTTTTAAATCTTTTAAACAGCCCTTCTCAAAAACATTTATTGTATGGTGTAACCTCTGGGTGAAATAAGAAGGTTTTATGAACTTATTATCACATTTCTTTACATGTCTCAATAAATACTCTAAATTAATTTTGCGAGTAAATTTCTTTTTAATGTCAAGAACAGTCCTGGAGAAATCTGCTTTCCTAGTAGGCACAAATCTAAGACCATACTTCAAAACATTCTGTTGTTTGTCAGTTAAAACAATGTCACTTAAATTAATGATGTTAAAGTCCTGACAATAGTCACTTACTGTTTGTCTGTTGCCGAGTCCAAAGTTAGTTTTTCCTTGGTTCTTAGTGACCTCGTCTTTACCGTTCTGCTGTTTAAAAAAACTTTTGGTTTAGTGGCAATTCCGTTTTTTTATCAAATTCATATTAGAAACTTTGGAACCATTGCTTTGCAGTCCTGCTGCCCTCTCTGCTTCTCCTTCTCTCACTTCTAAATCACCACCTGTTTGTAAGGGTGCATTATTTATTACTTCTGCTAGAAATAATTTCATCAGCACAGCCTTGCTGTTTGATTGATGAATGACTTGTCCTTCACTACACTAGTTTAAGTCTTTTTAAAGGTAGACTTGGAATTAGTCCCATGTTGTACTGATCTTTTATTGTTATTATTGTTGGCATCAGAAAAATCAAAAGCAGTGTAGTTTTTGTAAGCTGTTACATCCCTTAACAGGGGGAAGTGTCTGCTTTATCTATGGAATTTGAATGAGAAGTTATGTATGAACAAATGCTGAAAAGTGGAAAAACATGAGAATTAGGTAATTTCCCATAAACATAACAAGCTGTTAAGGAATGTAACAGATTATGAAAACAACACTGCTTTTGATTTTTCTGACTCCGGCAATAATAACAATAAAAAAGTCAGTACAATAAGGGACTAATTCCAAGTCTACCTTTAAAAAGACTTGGAATAGTGTAGTGAAGGACAAGTCATTCTGCCAATCAAACAGCAAGGCTGTACTGACAAAATTATTTCCAGCTGAAGTAATAAATGATGTGCTCTTACAGAGAGTTGGTGATTTAGAAGTGATAGAAGGAGAAGTGGAGAGGACAGCAGGACTGGAAAGTAATGGTTCTAAAGTTTCTAATATGAATTTGATAAAAAATGGAATTGGCAATAGACCAAAAGTTTTTTTAAACAGCAGAATGGTAAAGACGAGGTCGCTAAGAACCAGGGAACAACTAACTTTGGACTCGTCAACAGGCAGTGACTATTGTCAGCACTTTAACATCATTAATTTAAGTGGGATTGTTTTAACTGACAAACAACAGAATGTTTTGAAGTATGGTCTTAGTTTTGTGCCTACTAGGAAGGTAGATTTTTCCAGGACTGTTCTTGACATTAAGAAATTTACTCACAAAATTAATTTAGAATATTTATTGAAACATGTAAAGAAATGGATAATAAGTTCATAAAACCTTCTTGTTTCACCCCGAGGTTACACCATACGATAAATGTTTTTGAGAAGGGCTGTTTAAAAGATTTAAAAGAAATGTTTGGTAACAACAAAAAATGGTATGATAATTTAACTAAAAAGGAAAGAACAGCACTGAATTAATTAAAAAGTAATAATGATTTAAGGTTTATGAAAAGTGACAAAGGGGGAAACATTGTTATTATGACGAATATACAATATAAAACTGGCATCTATGAACTGTTAAGAAATGAAGACAAATACTTAAAAGTGTTACTGGGGATATTTTTAAGAACTATAGGCTTATTCAGACTTTTTTGTTTGAAGCATTAATGAATAAAGAGATGGATTTTGATATGTATAATTTTTGTTCTATTGAAAAAACAAAAGTGGGGGTACTTTTTGGTATCCCCAAAATTCATAAGAACAAAACACAACCTCTTTTTAGACCTGTAGTATGTGTACCAAATTCTATAACAGAAGGGATGGCTTTGGTGGTAGACTCAATTCTAAATCCTATAGTACAAGGGTTACCAACCTATATAAAGGATCCGGGGGATTTCTGAGACAAGATTAGGGAATTTTCCCAGACTTTTGAGGTTGGTAGTAGAATATGCATCATGGCTACATTATATGTAGTATATTTATATACTTGTATTCCCCACAAAGAAGGGGTTGAAGCTGTTAGAACTTTTTTGTCAGTGAACAAATTTTTAAATAATCAAAAAGTCAATTTTTTTGTGCAGTATGATAGAAGAATTATTAAATAACAAGTTTTTTTTATATTTAATGGAGAATATTGTAAACAAAAAGGAGGGTAGCCATGGGGTCATCGGCAGCTCCATCATATGCCAACATAGTTATGGCATGCTGGGAAAGCAAGGTATTATAAGATTTACAACAGAACTTTTCAATACACTATTACAGGAGATTTGTGGATGATCTTTTTTTCATTTTAGAGGGAACTGAAATAGAGGTAGATTTGTTAATCTTCAAATTAAATGAACAAACATCCTTCATTAGACTGACTAAGGGAATGCTGGTCACATATTTAATTTCTTGGATGTTAAATTAACATGGAATAGTGTATCTGGAGAATTTAGTAGTGAGATATACAGAAAGGAGACTTTTACTAATGTATATTTACATTATAAGAGTAATCATCCTTTACATATTAAGAAGAACATACCTAAGGGACAATATATTCAAGCAAGCCGCATGACTACTAGTGAAGAGGGTGTTAGAAAGGAATTTGAATTAATAACTAACTTATTTGAGAATAGAGGATATGATAGAAAGTATATGGATAATTTGAGTAAAGAAATGTTGTTAAAAAGATCTGAATTTTATCCTCCTATCCTAAGGGTACCTTTTTCTTATAACACTCAAATAATAAATTGCACACCTGGGAAGTCAGCTATAGTATGTACATTGGATATGACATGTGATAGCAATGTGATTAGAAATATTATACAATGTAATTGGAAAGTTTTGGAAGGAAATTGTGATTTAATTGAAGTATTAGGTGAAAAACTGAAAATTGTTCAGCGTAATTCTTGTAATATAAATTTTTTATTGCAGAAAAACAATAGAAAGAGTCATACAGAAGTAACTGATATTGTAAAAGCACAGGGAATGTACAAATGTAGGCATTGTAGCTTCTGTAGGTACATCTCAGAAGGCCCACACATTATGTTGAATCATATTGATGAAACTTTTAAAGTGCCAGGACATTTATCATATAAAAGCAGAGGGGTGATTTATATTAGTACACGTAGTGGATGCAATGCTTTTACATCGGCATGACAACAAGCACCCTCATGGCAAGAATTAGGGAACACATTTATAGTATTAGAATCAAAGACATAAACAATGCATTATTTAATCATTCTTTACAATGTAGAAATTACAAAAAGTTTTTATTTTGTATACTGGAAGTTGGGAGTTTAGATCAAAGGGGTGGTGATTTCAAGAATTATCCTGAACAAAAAGAGACATTGTGGCAGATTAAGTTACAGGCAGACCACCCAGCATAAATTAATCCATCAACATGAAATGTTTTTTGAAATACAGAAAACTGAAGGTTATGAAATGATTTTAGAGCACTGTTTTTTTTTAATTTTTAAATTGGTAGTTAATTGCATAAGTGTTTTACTGTATTGAAAGGGAATATATAAGGAGTGGTTTTTAGCACATCAACTGTTTTAGTTTTCTGATGAAGTCTGTTCAGATGAAAGCATTGAATAAAGTATTGGTACACTAAAGATTGGAGTTTCATACTTTATCATTTTGAGCCTTCATTGACCATTGGGGAACCTATATTTTTTAGTTTGTTTTTGCTTATTACCGGTTACACGTTTTTTGGATTTATTGATGGAAATATTGAAAAGTAGGGGGCCAAGGACAGAACCTGTAATGTTTCCATTTAACAGCTTGTTGTCTTTTGGAGAGGTAGCTGGTGAACCTAGCTATGGTGGAAGGGGAGAGACTGAGGGAGTAGAGTTGTGATAGGAGCATAGGGTGGGAGACGGTGTCAAAGACTTTGGAAAGGTCAAGTAACAGGGTTGATATGATTTTGCTGGAGTCACAAGCATGGTTAATGGACTCAAGGAAGTAGAGATGTGCAATGATAGTACTATGGCCAGGATGGAATCCATGTTGTGTGGGGGTTAGGAGGTTGTTTTGTGTTAGATAAGGCATCAGTTATGAGTGAATACATTTATCCAGGGTTTTTGAGAGTGGGGAAAGTATGGCAATAGGCTGGAAATTAGTGGTGTCAGTGTTTTTACTGCCCTTATGGAGTGGGATGATTAATGCTTGTTGCCAAAGTGAGGGAACATAAGATTTTTGGATGGACCTATTTATTATGGTGGAGAAAGGGAAGGATATGCTGTTGGCAGATAGTTTGAGGAAGGATGCAGGTAAATTATCTGGTGCGATGGAGCATGGTTTCAGTCAAATAAGGAGTTTTTTATTACGTGTGTGGGCACAAGATTGAGGCTGAAGGAAGCTGTATGTGTTTTGAGATCAGAGGGGAAGGTGTGGGGAGTGGGGGAAGATATTGGAGGGGAGCTAAGAAAGCTGGCAGTAAGTTTGGCTATACATTCTACAACAAAGATGTTAATTGGAGATTCTGTTTCTTGATCAGCAGTTATGATTTGGGCATGGGTTGTCTTTACTGCTGGGGTGATGGAGGGAGCAGATAGTTTTCCAGAATTTTCTAGGGTTGTTAGTATGTTCAGACCGAAGCTTAGAGTAATGTGTTTTGCGGTCTCTGGTTATTACTTTTTTATGGAGTTGCGGAGTAGTTTAAATTCTAGTAGGGTATTAGGTTGCTTATTTTGTTTGGTATCATTTCCTCTTTTTGACCTTTAGTAGCATGATCTGTTTACTTTCCTTAGATTTCCTTAGATAGCCAGGGAGAAGTTATAGCTTTAACTCTTTTGTTCATGAGAGGAGCAAGGTTATTGAGTAGGTACAAAAAGTTTCATTAAAGTAGTTGATGGCATTGTCAAGGGGCAGAGTTCATAAAGGTGTCCAGTCAGTTAGTTTTAGGCAGTCTGAAAATGTTTGTGGGCTGAAGTTGGACAGGTTTCAGGTTTGAATGTAGTGATGTTGTTTATGAAGGGGGGAGGGGTACTGGTGCACAAAGGCTGGTAGATGGTTAATGAGGGGGTCAGGAAGGATTCCTGAATTTCAGATTAGATTGTTCTGTAAAATGTTTGAAGTGATGATTCCACTGCAGTGTAAACCCAACATTTAAGTGATTCTCTGTCAAGTTATATGATCCAGCATGAAGAAAAAATAATGAAAACGAGGGTAAAACACAATAAAATGAATAAACAAATAGTAATCCGCTTGCATTTACCATAAAGGGTACCCTCCTGCAATACTCCAGTCACATATGCCAGATGTATATCACTCCATAAAGCAAAGTAAGCCACTCGATAAGTAAAAACGAATGTTTAATGAAACATCAAGACCAGCATACCACACAAAGTTAGGATTGAGCGCGCTTTCATCTATTTCATCAAGACTTCATCAGAATCCATTAACTGCAGAATAGAATGGTCTTAAATACTCTTTTTTAAGCAATCAACCTGTGTTTTATTTTTTGTGGATGATAAATATGACTACATTAGGTGTTAGAGACATATATGTATATATATAAAATTCTTCTTATTTACTATATACATATTTTTAGATTAGGTTTTAATACCATTCACTGTGCAAAGTTTATACTTTACTACTATGTTACAATATAATCGAGTAACAACATTTTTGAAAAAGTAATAATTAGATAAGCTATCAATTTGGTTTGTATTTAATTTATTAATTAATCAGGTGACTATGTATTTAAGACCATTCTATTCTGCAGTTAATGGATTCTGATGAAGTCTTGATGAAATAGATGAAAGCGCGCTCAATCCTAACTTTGTGTGGTATGCTGGTCTTGGTGTTTCATTAAACATTCGTTTTTACTTATCGAGTGGCTTACTTTGCTTTATGGAGTGATATACATCTGGCATATGTGACTGGAGTATTGCAGGAGGGTACCCTTTATGGTAAATGCAAGCGGATTACTATTTGTTTATTCATTTTTTCGTGACGAAGAGGAGTGGTGGTTTTTGGTGGTGTTTCTGGTAAAACACAATATGCCGCTGATTTTTCTTAGTACCTATATGTTACATCTAAATAAGTGCCACCACTATTTTTTCAAACGTTTTACATATTCAGCTGTGTCAAGCACCATATTTAATAAACCCAACCCGTTTTGTGTTAGCTTATGTATCTATGCAGACAACATATTGTTCTGTTGGAGTTCATTTGTGGGTAGTATAAAAAGTAATCACATTTTAAACAGGATTCCCTAAAGAAATAAGTACTACTGAAAATAAGATCTGAACTAACTGTCTGTGTCATACTTACAGTAGTAACTTTTAATAAATCTTTTGTGTTGATATTTAGGGATGTGTAATGTATTTGGGAGTTACATTAAGTAGCAGTAGTGCAATACAATTTTAATGTATTTGTCATTTAAAATAACCATGCTGGATGTAAGGATGTATTGTAGTTAAATGCAAATGGCTGTCATTTTGCTTGTTGTTAATGATATATATATATATATATATATATATATATATATATAGTTATATCTACCTATCTAGGCATCTATATATGTGTGCTTCCGGTTCCCTATCAGAAGCCTGAAACACTATAAGCCTGAAAATCAAAATCCTGAAACCAAAAGCCTGAAAATTCAAAATCCCAAAAACCCAAAATCCTGAAACTCAAAATCCTGAAAACACAAAATGGACATACTGACGTCATTGTGGCTTTGCTATTGTTAGCCCTGTGGTGTTAGGTCATGTGTTGGGTTCAGGTAAGTGTTGGTTTTATGTTAGGTTAGGGCGGTTTAAGTGAGTTAGGGTTAGGGCGCAGGTTAGGCATGTATGCAATAGTGACAAATATTGGGGTTAGGGGTGGTTTAAGTGAGTTAGGGTTAGGGGTCGTGAGTGTGCGATAGTGACGGACCTTAGGGTTAGGGTTAGGGTCAGGGTCAGTTGGTAGATATTAGTGTCTTTATAGTGACATATTAGCATTATTTGTGTTTTCAGGATTTTGAGTTTCAGGATTTTGGGTTTTCGGGATTTTGAATTTTCAGGCTTTTGGTTTCAGGATTTTGATTTTCAGGCTTATAGTGTTTCAGGCTTCTGATAGGGAACCGTGCTTCCACATCTCAGTTTAAATTCTTGGATCCATGGCATCATTACACTGACTGATAGTTAAGTATGAGGCGTAAGTGTAATTATGACTAAAGCACTACAAATGAGAGTGGAGCCAATGACATGCTGTAATAATTTTACCCCATTTGTATGAAGGAGTATGCTTTTAGTAAAGATGGTAAACAGCAGTGGTACCAGGATACTGGTTTAAGGCACACAAGTATTAATTTGCATTTTGTAATATTTTGAAGAGTTTGATGACAAAGTTGGACATATGTTTTTAAGTAACTTATATGCCAGTGTGGGTATCAGTAGATGTGCAACCTAGAGAGCATAGAGTTTGTACATTGGCTGACCACTTCTAATACACTTGAGAAGTCTTTGAGAATGACAGTGGTGAAGTTGTTTTTTTTCACATTCAGTAGCAATCTGGCCAGTTAATTCATCTAGTGCAGTTTGAGTCCTATGTGAATGCCATCTTTAGATGTGTATAATTTATTGTGGAATGTAAGGCACTGCACGAACTGAGTGTACGTCACTTTTTCTAATTGTTTGGATAGAGAATTGATAATAGAGATGGCCTACAATTTTTTATTTCCAAATAGATGGGACAAATCATTACTTCAAGTGGTTCTATTATTTAAAATTCAATCAGACTGGATATTTGTTTTAAGAAGGCTAGAGGAAGTTTATCCAATGATGATGAGCCACATGGCTTCATTTTCTTTAATAACTTTTTACCTTCACTTACTGCAACTAGTACTCACATCTAAAGTGGTGATGTAGGTTGGGCTCAGTGATAACATGTGATAGAATGTTATAATATATTTATTTACCCTTTGTGGGCCAGGATATTCCCACTAGGCCAGTGGCCTCTTTTCAGGGGATACTAAAGAAGGTATTCATATAGACTAGCGGAAATTTTGCCAGTGCACTAGGAAATTTCCCCTACTCTTTTCAGTAAGTGCCATGGGATCTTTTACATCCATTTGAGCTACTGGCAGCTCACGCAGATGAGTTTAACAACTCATCTGAAGAATGGGTGAATGTGAAATGCCGCACAGTCCTATGCTGTAAATCCTATGTCAGTTTGTATGGTCTGTAGACAGAGTGCCTATTTTTCATGAGGTCTTTAATTGATTTGTTTAACTAATACATTTTGTTTTTTTATTCTAACAGTTCCTTCTGGAACATATTTTGCCAGGATAGTTTTAAGTGTTTTACTTACTTAAAAAATGTATAATGATTGCTAAATGGAATCAATACAGTTAATTAATTTTCAGTTAATGGATGCAAAGTCAAGATGGACCTTTTTTATAGGCAATTTATTCCATTTCCGAATTAATACAGTTGTGGGTACAGCAGGAGGAGCTTTAGTTCTGACTGTGTAATATATGGTTATAATCATTGATATTGCTTGGTAATATGTTACCAGCAATGAAATTGATTGAGTGATTTGTAAGGATCCAATTCAAAGTGGGCTTAACATGGAATTTTTGGTCACTTCTGGTAGGGCAGTTGCTTAGCTATGTATAGCCTAAGGACAGAATGTTATAATCGAGGGGAGTTTAGTTTATGATGGCCAATGACTATTAAAATCACTTAATAATAGTAAAGACATGGCATCTATGTCCAAGAAAGTCATAGCACCACTTTATTCAGCCCTTATCAGACCTATCACTGAGTTTAATGCCCTCTTCAGCATGTACTTGACCAGACATATCCAATAGATGGAACACCCACAAAAGTTTGTTACCCAGAGAATCTAGGGTACAAACACATTGTCCTACATAGATTGCATTAAAGCGTTATCTCTATACTCAGTGTCTTACAGGTTATTGAGAGGAGATCTATCCTGGCATACAAGGGATCCATGGATCCAGCTCTGATGGATCTTTTGTATGAAAAGTATCAGCACCGCTTGATCCAAGGATTTAAGTTTTGGTTGCAATATAAATAGGCCATGTTGGTGATATAGATATGTGTTTCAGAAGAACCCCACGCTATGGAACAGGATCTGCATGCATGTGTAGAGTCCATCCCTAACCCTATTTAAGCATAAGCTTGAATAATGGATAGAAAATCGAAAATTCATTCCAGGTCTGGCCCCCTATGCCTGACAGACATTGGCAGACAGTAACTATGCTCAGTGCAGTCATGTCTGAAAATGTGATAACTGGGATTGTACAGTTCAGAGCTGGGAATGCCAGGTTTCAGACATGTTCAAAATACAGCTAGTATATCAAGGTTACATTGCTGTAGCCAGGTTGCATGCATTTATTATGTTCATATGCACTATTTTTAGTTTGTGTGTTGCAGTGGAGATGACTGTAATACATTCAGTTTTGTACTAAGCTGCATATTAGATGGTCCTATAATGTTATGCAAGAGAAATGGTAATAGATTAAATTCAGTGTCATTTGCACATAACAGTGATAATAACAGTGCTAATATACATATAGGTTTTGGTTTACAATGAGGATATTGCAGGTTTTGACATGAAGCAGGATATCTTATATTTGAATTTGTTTGAGATGTACTTCAGTACTGGAATTAAAGTGTTGTTTAGGACTGATATAATTACAGTGACCGTTGCTAGAGGTCTGGGAAGAGAAGTCACAGTATATTAGATATTACATGATATTATAAGAGAGGTAGCGTGAGACAAACTGTTAGGATTGAAAGGACTGCAGAATGAGCTCGATTATTCAAATTTCCTTTAAAAACTATAGGCATCTTATGTAAGTGTGTGTGACTGCTTAGGGAACAATAGAAGGTGGAAGGCATGTGAAAAAAAACATAAAGGCCAAATTCATGAGTAAGGCAGTCAGTCAAAGATTTGAGATGGGGAATTCTGGAATGGGAGGGAAGTGAAGCAGACCATACCACCTACTTTAGCAGGAGCTCATCAGCTGATACATGTGCTGAGATGGAAAAAAAATGCCTGTTTGCCTATAAGATGAGTAGTGGAGTAAACAAAATATGGTTTACTATCAATATTGTAAAAGGCAAAACAATTTCCATTTGCAATGCCAAAGTAAACCATCAAAAATGGAACCGCGACCACATTACAATCATAGCTGATTGAAGCAACAGATTCAACATTGTCTTTGAAAACATCACATGATATCAGTACAGGAGTTCATATACATGAAACTCCTATACAACATATCACAAGCCCCCCCGTACCCCCCACACCCCCTGATAACAATATATTCCAACTCCGAGATCATACTACAGTGGGGATATGGATGAATTTCCAAACCCCACTGTACTGCAATCTCCATACAGTTTGTCGAAGACTTAAAGCCAAATGCAGTATTGCATTTCATAAGTGTGTTCGACATTGCACTTCATTCTGCATTTTGTGAATGACAATCTGATGTTCGCTATAATAACTACCGTCCGATTGTCGTTCGCAAAAATGATAGTAAACCATAAAATACATATAGTGGATAAAGTACCAACTGTGCATTATAAAGTTAAAATTAATTATTGCAGCATAAGCTGAAATTATACAGGTTCCATGACTGAGAGTCAGGAAGGTACTGGAACTATTGGCTGTGGCTACAAAATTATCCTGGCGGTAAACTGTTAATGAAAAAAAGTATTAAAATTAGGCCTGGCTGTGTAATGCAGTGGGATGGAGCCCTTACTGTGATTCAGGTGACCAAGGTTTGATTAGAGTGCCAGATACAAGAGGAAGATCTAGGCAGGTAGGGAGAGGGCTGAAAGAGACTGGCCTACTCATCTATCTGAAGGCAGGGAACACACAGAGAAGTGCAATTTTTCCAGTGGAGACAGGGAATCTGATTCCTGTTCATGACAGGGGGTTGGGGGCAGAGCTGCTTGTTGTCAGTGTCTCTTGCTGAAGGGAAAGGAAGGATGAACATCAAGGACAGCTCACTGCATGTCCTCAACTGTCTTAATAGGGACATTCATGAGATGGTGGTGTGAAAAGAAGAAAAACCCTTGGACTCCCCCTAATGTCTATCTAAGGGATGGCTCCTCCTGGTTGACTCTTTCTCCAGTTGTGGATAATCAATGGGCTGATTACCCAAGAGGAAGCTGGTAGTCAACAGGTGGTGGGGGCAAAGATTGATTAAAAAAGTATTATACAAACAGTTAAATCCTGCATGGTAGAGGTACATAAGTCTAAGTATAGAAGTACTGCCCTTATAATGTTAGTCAGATGGACCGTGGACCTGCTGTATGCATGTAGAGGTAAAAAAGATCTCTCAGAGAGGTAGAGCTGAGAAATGGTACTAATTCTGTGCTGACAGCACCTCAGTTGAGAAACAATCTGAACAGCCAAGTATCGGTGAGGCAGTAATGCTAATTGTGGCAACACTGTGTTCCCAAAGATGCCTTAAATAGTTTCTTTGAGTGATGCAAATATATAGTGATTTTTTTATTTTGAGTGTCTTAAGCAGCTTAACAATTGTTCACTTTCATGACTTTGCTTTAAGGGTGACATCTTAACAGATATTTAGCTCGGCAAGAGCCACTGAGAGCTGTGATTTTACATCTAGCATTAAGATGCCATCATGCGAATCAGAGGGAAAACTTTAAACTGTTTTCCTCCAGTCAACAGACACACATGGGAGCCTTTTTTAATGTAAAAATTAAATGTTATTAACAATTTGTAAAATTTTATCAACATATTTGAAGGCTTTTATTAATATAGCTAACACTCAGAATCCAGGTACTAAAAAATGGAAAAGTGACAAAAGAAGTCCTGTACAAAAACAGCAACACCAAAACATCAGAAAGTAGGTATTAATCAGAAATGCTGGAAAGGCATTTTGTGCAAAATCTTGTTTTATTATTGTAGTACTGTATAATATTGAAAGTTATTTGAAGTTGATACTGGGTGTTTTGGTATTGAACGTTTTAACAAATTTCACAAGATCAACATGAAGAATAAGTTAATACTTCTTCAAATGGTTAGGAATTTGAAGTACACAAAATGTTTTTGTTCCCATTGTCATTTTGCTAGCATATACACCTCTTTACTTGTGTGGAGGTTGATATAGATTCTATTTCAGTAATATCAGAAGCCTGAAAACTAATATATTAGTTTGGAAACAGGAAAGGCTGTCTTTTCATGTCTTTTTTGATTACAGTAACATAGAGCTATGAGAAAAGTTATCATGGGAAATAAAAATGAAGGGTCTTTGTAGGGAAGTGAGTCCATACACTGATGTTACACATGATCAACATGGAAACTCCTTTTCCACTTATGAGGCAAGTCCAACAAGAATTTAAAACTGCATCAACCAAAATAGGACACATGCTCATAGAAAAACTACCCATTATGTTCTGATAATGGAATTATTTTGATGAAATGTGGAAACAAATAATTTCCCTTCAGGGAACTCACCCTGGCAAAGTGCAGTTTGCTGTTAGTTCTCAGGCTGGTTACAGAATGGTGTGAAATAGCTGAACAGGCAGGGTGACAGTCCTCTTAGCAATCTGGGATGCATTCTTCAGAATATGTAAGTTCAGTGCGAAGTAGGAGAATAATAGCAGAACAGAAACAAAATGACCACAGCTGAGGAACGAAAATAGAACTCCAAATTTAATGAAACAAGGTAAAAAGTAAGCATTTTCGCGCTCTCACACTGATCGCTTCTTCAGACTCTGTTACAAAACAGGTGAGGTCACCATATTTAAACCTAATTAAGACCAATCACAAGTAACAATAAAAATTGTCTGATTAACTTTTAAAGTAACACACTGAAATCTCCATAGGAGAATGCTTTATGAAAAAAACATTTGATAAAAACAATTAAAATATAATTTAATAATGAGTACATATGATTCCATAAATACATAGGTCTCTACTCCTAAAAGTAATAATAAATAAATTCAGTTTTTAAGTGGTCTAGCCTTCATGGAAAACCACTTACTTGCTACAAGGGAATAATTTTTTAAACGATGTTTTATGGTATGTATGTTTTGTCGATGATGTCTTCCTTTTGTGGGGGGGGGTGCACACCTAATAGATTGGAACAATTCATCGATTATCTACATACAACCACTGAATTCCTGAGATTTACATTATAGTATTCGAAAGATGTAATTTTTTATTCATTTTATTTATTTATTTAAATTTGTTGACCGGGAGTGTCCGACTGGACGTGGGTCCATTTTCAGCGGAGGCCCAGGGAGAAAAGCTCTACAGTAAAATAAACAGACAGTAGTTACATTGGATTACATAGCAATTAACAATTTAACATAGAAATTACTTACAACATATTTACAGATGAAGAACATAGTACATCAGTAGACAACTAGAATCTTTATCTGTGAAGTACATAACGGGCATTAACAAATGTAACAATGAGAAGTTCCTGCTGTATAATAAGTACTAGGCTAATGAGCATCTGAGCTTGCTATCATCAAGGTAGTTAGTGGAGGTGAAAGAAAGGTAGTAGTTGGATGGGGTGGATGATATTAGAGTGGGAGTTGCAAGGGCATAGCCAGCATGTTTTTAGGTGCGCTATTAATAAAGTTTTGAAGTTGGTGCATGATGGTACAGAGGTAATTGTGGGTGGGAGTGAGTTCTATAATTTGGCTATGGCGCAAGAGAATAGTGCTTCACCAGCAGAGTTATTGGCTTTAGTGATCTGCAAGTGATTTTTGTTGCTGGATCTTAGTGGTCTGGTGGTGCGATAGGGTTGGAGTAGATTCTGGAGGGATGGAACATTTAGTGGATGGTTTACTAGTTTGTGGGCGAGTGAGAGTTGATACCACTGAAGGAGGTGAGGGAGTTCAAGCCAGCCCAGTTCAGCAAGTGAGAGACAGTGGTGACTATGGTAGGATGCCCCTGTGGTGAATTTGGCGATTTTGTTGTAGCAGGTCTCTAGCTTGTTTAGATCACATTGCCTTAGGTTGGTATATACTGGAGAGGCATAAAGTAGGGTGGAGATAAGGTGGGAATTTGCTATTGAAATCTTTGCTGCTTTGGTGAGAAATTGTTTATTTCTGTATAATGCTCCTAGTTTTTGTGGACTTTTTTTATGGTCATGGATATGTGAATGTCAAATTTTAGTTTATTGTCTATTTCCACTCCTAGCAATTTGGTGTGTTCAGTTGGGTATATAGTGGTGTTGTCTTTTGCTGTGATGTTAAAGTGAGAGTTGTTTTGAGTATGTTTGGTGGGTTGGAAGATGAGTAGTTTAGTTTTGTTTGGGTTGAGTATTAATTGGGCATCGGATAACCATGTTTCAACAGAGGAAAAGGCTTCCTGTGTGACGTTTTGCAGTTTGGGTAGGGACGGGGCTGAGGAGATGATGGTTGAGTCATCTGCGTATTGGATGAGTGTGCCATGTTTGGTGGCAGAGGCTAGATTATTGGTGTAAACAGAGAAAAAGTAGGGGTCCAAGGATGGATCCTTGGGGAACCCCTATGGAGACAGGTAGTTGGGGAGATATGTCATTCTGCCATACAACGGATTGCTGGCGGTCAGACAGGTAACTCTGAAACCAGTTGGTGACTGATTGTGAGAAGGATAGGTTATTGAGGACAGAGATAAGTTGTTTGTGTGGGACCATAATTTTTTAGATGTTAGATTACAGAGAACCTCACAAATGGATATAGCTACCAGTCTTTTTAGGAAACCAAGTAGGAAGAATAATGTCCTGCACAAAACTAGTATGCATCCAAGGCATGTCAATAAAAATGTCATTAAGGGACAATTTATGAGAATTAGTCGCCTACATAACACCAAAGAGGGCTTAAACAATGCAGTCTCTATGTTGAAAAGAGAATTTAGTGAAATAGGTTACAGTGAAAAAGATATAGATACTAATATCAATGAAATGTATGCAGAACGTAATTTGAAAGGCAGACCTTTTTTCTCTGAAATTAGAAGTAATACATGTATTGAACAGAATGATGTGGAATGCAAGATTGGTTTCCAATCACCTATTCAAGCAATGTAGGAATTTTCTGCAGAATCTTTGAGAAAAATTGGGGCACACTAAAATCTGTAGTCTAGCATACTAAAAGCTGTGGTAATTTTGTTTCTGTTCTGCTATTAATTGCTCTGAGGTGAATACTGAGTGTTAATCCAGCTCTAGGACATTTTTATTCTTCAGTTTTATTGTATGCTTTCCTAGACTGGGACATGGCTGAAGGAGACAGTATAGATTTTGGACTTAATCTTTCTAATAATGCTTCCAAGAGACATCGCATTGGACACTTTAACTGCTTGTTGAATGTGGAATCCAATCCTTTGATGCAGCATCCTGTATTTCCCACTACAAGTAAGGAAGCAACAGATCATATTGTGCACCTTGACTTTATGGAGAATTACAGAGACTTAGAAAATAAACTCTATCAATTCAAGAGGTTGCAATGGCAAAGATTTCACCTCGAGACATCATTGAAGTATAAAATTGTACCCAGGGGACTTTAAAGTATTAACCATGCCAACTTATGGTAATCTATACCCTGAAGGACTACAAAAATGGCAACAACTCAATTTACAACTGAGCTATGACTATATGCATCTGCTAATTGAGTTTTTCTTGCCACAAGAAAAGTAATTAATTGAAGAAATAGAGAGACTGCAGCACACCATATATAATAGGTTTCCTTCTGAAATCGAGATTAAATTGGATGATTTGTGTGACAATGTTCAAGGATACAAGAAAAGACTACAAAATACTAAAACAAAAAATTACAAAGGGATCTTAATGACTTCCAACACAAGGAAGTCTTTGCCTGACCAAAGCGTTTCACTTCTGAAAGCAAGAGAGAGAACAGTTCTGTATCTAAACTAACAGATTCAGCAAACAAAATAGATGCTATCTCTTTAACTGACAACGAAGAAGCTGAATGTGCTGATGCAATCGATTTAACATTGCAACATACAGGAACTTTACGTAGTTCATCCCGAGGTGAAGAGAAAGGAACCAATGTGGTTATTTCAGTGGTAGCGGATAATAATGATAAGAAGAAGAGGACTGGAGAAGCGCCAGTTCCTTTTTTAGAACCAAAAAAAAAACAACACAGAGCTCGAGTCTACTGTTCGTTTTGAACAAAGCTTTGCCAATACGTGGGAGATCTCTGAGTTGAGGTCAGAAGGGTAGGATCCAGTGGACCAAAGAACAAGGAAAAGAAACAGGTCCAAGCAAGATGGTGAGTCGCAGCAAGAACGCAAAGACCTGGTAATTAATTTATCTAATTTTAGACTAACTGAGGCACAAATATCTCTGCTAAACAAGGGATTATCCTTTATCCCTGCACAGAGAACTACTATGACAGACATGCTAAAAGAACTAAGACTGTTTGCACGTACTCTAACCTTGAAAACTGTTTTTAGGAGCAATGCAGTAAATTCAATTGATTGTTTTAAAAAACCAAGCACGTATATGCCTAAATCACATCCTGTCATTTAAACCTTTGTAACAGTCTGTGAGAAAGAAATAAGGGAAGAATTCTTAAAAAATAGTTCTGTCTTATATCACAATTTAGATAAAGCTGAAGTAGAAGCTTTGACACAAATAAAAATGCTATCCAGTTTGGAGATTAGACCAGCAGATAAGGGGGGAAGCATTGTTGTTATGGACAGGATGCTCTATATAGAACAAATGACAATACATCTTAATGACACTATGACTTAACTACCTATTCATGGTGTTAAAGTTAAGGGCATCACTGATAGAGTCTCGGTATTGATTTTTGATTTACTTATTACACAACAGATTACTGATGAGCTCTTTGAATATTTTCAAGTGGAAAACCCCATAATACCCATTATATGTGAGTTACCAGAAGTTCATAAGAACATGACCCTTCCACCCATGGGACCCATAGTCTCTAGTAGAGGGTGGGTGACAGAAGCGATTTCGATCTATGTTGAGACATGCTTACACCCTGTTCTTGAAATATGCAATACTATTATTAGAGATACCAAAATGTTTTTAGAATCTTTGTATAAGATAATGGCAGAGATCAACAGGGAATTCTTATTTGTTACCATGGACATTACATCGTTATTTACGGTAATACCGAATGACTGGGGTATTGAGAGGGTACGTGATGTACTTAATACAAAACAGATATACACACCCAGAAATGTTGATTTGATCTGTAATTTACTTGATATTATCTTGGATAACAATGTTTTTGTGTTTAATGACCATTATTATCATCTGCAGAAGGTTGGTGTGGCCATGGGCACGGCATGTGCCAATAGCTACGCCAACCTAGCACTTATTTCATGGGAAACCACTTACTTGTTACAAGGGAATGATTTTTAAACGATGTTTTATGGTATGTATGTTTTGTTGATGATGTTTTCCTTTTGTGGGGGGGGGGGCACACCTAATAGATTGGAACAATTAATTGATTATCTACATACAACAACTGAATTCCTGAGATTTACATTATAGTATTCGAAAGATGTAATTGATTTTTTAGATGTTAGATTACAGAGAACCTCACAAATGGATATAGCTACCAGTCTTTTTATGAAACCAAGTAGGAAGAATAATGTCCTGCACAAAACTAGTATGCATCCAAGGCATGTCAATAAAAATGTTATTAAGGGACAGTTTATGAGAATTAGTCACCTACATAACACCAAAGAGGGCTTAGACAATGCAGTCTCCATGTTGAAAAGAGAATTTAGTGAAAGAGGTTACAGTGAAAAAGATATAGATGCTAATATCAATGAAATGTATGCAGAACGTAATTTGGAAGGCAGACCTTTTTTTCTCTGAGAGTAGAAGTAATACACGTATTGAACAGAATGATGTGGAGCGCAAGATTAGGTTTCCAATCACCTATTCAAGCAATATAGGAATTTTCTGCAGAATCTTTGAGGAAAATTGGGGCATACTAAAATCTGTACATGAACTAGATGGTGTGATAGATAGTAGACCACAATATTCCTTTATGAATAAGAAGTCACTAAAAAGGCAACTATGCTATAAACCAAGTTTCAGCAGGAAAAAGATCACCTCCCAGAGGAAAGGGACTTTTCCATGCAGGAACTGCATGGCATGTAACCATATCTATCCTAATTCTGTCTTTAGACATCCAACACAAGACTTTAACGTAGAGGTGAATTTCTATGCTGATTGCAGGACACAGCACTTAATTTTTTTTGCTTTTGCAAAGACTGCTATGTATTCTATATAGGAAAGACGACTAGAAGTTTTAAGGAACGTATATTAGAACACCTACGGGATATAGCAAACGTAAAAGAGACCAATGTCTTGGCAAGACGTGCAGGAAGTAGGTACACAACATACCTTTAGTTTTATGGCATTAGAAGTTTTAGAAGAAAATATTAGGGGTGATGACATGAAGAATAGAGTGGAGATAGCTGAACAGAAATGGATTTTACTATTACAAGCTGAAAAACCACCTGGGTTAAACAGTGCAGTGTCACTTAAACCTTTTCTGAAGGCTAGACCACTTAAACACTGAATTTATTTATTATTATTTTTAAGAGTAGAGACCTATGTGTTTATGGAATCATATGTACTCATTATTAAATTATATTTTAATTGTTTTTATCAAATGTCTTTTCATAAAACATTCTCCTATGGAGAATTCAGTGTGTTACTTTAAAAGTTAATCAGACTGTTTTTATTGTTACTTGTGATTGGTCTTAATTAGGTTTAAATATGTACTTCACCTGTTTTGTAACAGAGTCTGAAGAAGCGATCAGTGTGAGATTGCGAAAGCGCTTACTTTTTTCCTTGTTTCATTAAATTTGGAGTTTTATTTTCATTCCTCAGCTGTGGTCATTTTGTTTCTGCTCTGCTATTAGTTGCTCTGAGGTGAATACTGAGTGTTAATCCAGCTCTAGGACATTTTTCACTCTTGAAGTAGGAAAATGCTGTAACTATGCTTTTGTCTCATAATCAGTTTCTCAATTTTTCCTAATTATTAGCTTTTCTCAGAATATAATTCTTTACTTAAGATATCCACTGTGATACAAAAAGGCTTACCACATGTGGAAAGCCTTAACAGCCATTTTCCACTCATGGCAAGCCTTTCTAGTTATTAGAGTGCTCTACTCACTGTGGTTTTCTACTAGCAGGAGCCTCGGGATGGAAGGTGGTCCTTCTGACAGAACTACTTGGCAATGCAGCAACCTAGAGGAGCAGTAAATGCTAATTAGCCCTGTGTTCTCCCCTCCTTATTTGTATTGCTGAGCAATTCACAAAAAAATGCTCAGCTGTGCAAACATCACTGTTAGAGGAAAAAGTGAACACTGTCAAAAGACAGCAGTCACACATTCATTCCTATGAAAGCAGTCATGATGCAGTAGGTAGGCTTATTGTGTGTATGCGTATGGGTGTGCGTATACATGTCTATAGGGGCATGTATGTGTGTGTTGGAGGGTGCATGTACTAGAATGGGAAGAGTGTGTCCATGACTGTGGTCAGCTGTAGGAGGAGTCTCATTTGTTGATGGATAGATGAGTGTGTGTGTGTGTGTGTGTGTGTGTGTGTGTGTGTGTGTGTGTGTGTGTGTGTGTGTGTATCTAGGGAGGAAGGTCTGGGAGTATGTGCATGTGTGTGTGGGTGTGTGTATATATAGCAATAGCAATAGCTTATGTGTGATTCAAAGGTATGCTAATGAGCCCATAATGAGGTTTTTTTCAATGAAGCAATTTCTCATCATTGTATTAATAGACCTATCTGTGGTAAAAAAAATTATGAACGTGATAAAGATATTTATGTATCCTAGAGATCATTTTTATCAGTTTTATTTCTAACTGATATTTCTAAGTAATAGGTTCAATATTAATCAAGAAGATATTATTTACTAACATTTCTCAGGGTGCCTTATTTAATAGGCATGCATTTCCATGGGGAAAATTGTTGAATAATATACTTTTTGTTATATACTACAAAAAAATCATTGTTGATTATCATTTCTTCCTCATGATAGTAGAATTCAATTATGTTGGCCAGCATACTTTTGACTATTTATTATTTTAGTATACCTTCATGAAAAAATAAAGCACTTACTGACTTACTGAATCAAACCATGTGCCTTCTCTATACAAGGCAAAACCCTTAATCCTCCACACCATCTGCCATATATTGACTTCTTTGACAAAAATACATGCTGATGCAAAAGGCACTATTTTGTTAACTTGTGTGTACGCAATCAATAAAGTGGCTGCAATTATTGAGTATGGATATTGGTGACTTATGATGATAGTAGGCTGAGAAACCTTTTGTGGGTTAAATGTTCTAAAATGGGTAGTTTTACCATCACTGGTTGATAAATTTTGTTTAATTGCTTACAGAAAAAAATGTTCAAAACTACAAATTTAAAACACACTAACAACTGTTGCTGCTCTATTTAACATGAAATATAATTTAAAACAATCAAAAAGGTGAATCAAAGGACACGTGCATTTATGCATAGTCCTAAAAAATGTGCGCATGGGGCAAATGGTTTGAAAACAATCCAAGGCCCAAGGCACACTTACACATCTGCCAGTAGCTAGATGCATTTTTAACAAATGAGAGTTTCAATGCATTTTCAATGAATGTGACTTTAATGAAATAGAAGTTTACTGTTCTCCATGCAAGGTCTGTTTTCAATGACAGACTGTTTTGTTTTGTTTAGCAAATGGTCACTATTGTTTGTGGTATAAAATTTGAAAACAAATGAAATGAAATGTCAATCTCTGTAATAACTAGAAGAAAATAATAAGGAAACTGACAGCTTGGGATGGCATTTGTAGTAAACGGGGAGAGACAGCCAAATAATAGAACACCAAATTGGCTGGGGGGGACCACATCTGACCACAATCTAGCACTGAAGGTAGAATGGAGCCAGGACTGCATCCCACATGACCCACGTTTGATTAGCTGCCCAGCTCATTTATCCTGAGGCAAGATACTGGGTTCTGTCAGCAGATTCCCTGTTGAAAGCCATAGTGCAAATCCCTGGATGCAATCAAAGCTTTCCATATGGTATCAGGTATTGTATGGCATGTAAAGACAGACATTGCAGGTATCAATGCCTATGATGTTGGCTTCCCTCCACTCAATTAAGATTCCTTTGGCATGTATACCCAAAATCCCCAGCCCCAGCTGGGCATATGACTCCTGTCTCCCAACTCTTGCCTGTAACAAAATATGATAGTGATATCACTGGGTTACATGCCATAAGAAGCATTGCCTTATAAGACAGAAGACCAGCCTCCCAAGAGGGATATAGAAGGACTCTGCTGGCCCTAATGGAGGGAAACAGATGAGTTAATAAATGATAAGGGTAGAATGTCATCAGCAGGGGAAAAAGGACCAAAAAATAAAGCACATTGTAGATGATGATCTAATTGTACTGATGGAGGACATGATAACTTATGGGAGAGCAAAGACAATGATACAGCTAATCAAAAGTGTGAGGGATGATTGATTGGAAGAAGTGGATGCTATGTCGATGTACATAATACTGTTGTGAAGATGAAAGAGAAGATGATAAGGGGGTGGCAAAAGGACATGGAAGGAAACTGAGTTAGAGAGATCTTGAGTTGGACTTAATACTATAGCTCTGGGAAGAGAGGTGAAATGCATATATAGAATAAGATGACTAGAAGACTTGATGACTGGGTAAAACAAGACTGAACATGGTATATTCAAGCCTGGCTGGAGGCACCATCTGTAATGAGAAATGGCATATGTAAACCTAAGGATAACTGATAGAAAATGTAGAAAAGAAGATACAAGAGTTAAGTGTGTTGATGATTATAGCTAGTGGTATACTCAGTAGCGAAAAAGGTACACATGGAAGAATAGGTTGAATGGGGGATATTAACTGTTTCGTTAAAGTCAGAGATGGCAGTCATCATGGTAATAGACTGAATATTAAGCAAGAGAAGTAAACAAGTGCAATTAATATTTTATTTAGATACTAATGCTGAAATGCCTTGCCAAACTTCCCATCCAGTGAACTAAGTGTATGAGCTGAAAGACTCACAAGCAAGGTTGGTTAAGTTGCATTAAACTCTCAGAGATGTTGAATGGCTTATTATCTGTTAATTGCTTAATGATGAAACTAAGCATTTGCATTTAACTGAGTCAATTTCCTTAAACTTTTACAACCACACATGGCAGACTAACTGGCCTATATCCCATGACTGCATGACTTTCACCCCTTAAAAAGAGGCATCACTCAAATCCCTCCATAGTCCTGTGAATCTATGCTTTTATCCACTGATTTATCAAATAGTCCTACAAGAGTTTCTGTTAGAACTATAAACATGTTCTACAGAATCATATGTATTAAGCCATCTAATCTGCATCTTAACTTCCTTCAAAGCCCCAAGCTCCTGTTTAGCTTAATGCTTAAAAAAGCTCCATCATTTTCTCTGCTGTCATCAATAATATGTTTATCTCCCCATTCTGACACCACCCTCTCTACTTAGACCCAGTATGTACCAATGGAAATACATCTGGACAGCGTTGGCCTGTTCTGCTTCATCCTATTTCTCTGCCTCATAATAACCTCTAGACACTCTTCTCAATTTAGTCACCGTCATCCATAACTCAGTCCACTCCTTCTCATTCTGTAAGAGGTCATTTTGCTTACCTAGTTCTCCTTTTCCATTTTCTCTTCTAGTTTGCTTTTTCTACATCATACCTCCTTATCTGCCATTCCATTTATATTTCTCCCAATTTTGTTAACATGTCCAGCTCCATTCCTTATATAACTTTTCTTGCTCCTTCCTCATTCTCCTAATCCCCTTCAGTCCAACTCATTGTTAACTTTTCTTCCAACCCTAACCTTTCTTATGAAGTCTTTTCCCCCACCCTGCAAAGAATTTTTACAATAGGTTTTCAAACTTTGCTTCTTTAATCTCCTCTTTTTTTTCCAACTTCTTCACAGCTAGTTTCAACATTTTAAGTAGTCTACCTCATATACTCCCATATAAAAGTTTTTAGATCCCTGACATGAAATAGGATCAGACCATGGTTACATCTGCAACACTCACCTCAACCATCCTGCAGGCAGCAATAGCTAATCGGTGTATTTCTAGTTGATTGCTAGGACTGCTGTGCTGGACAAATCCCTCCTTACTACTTTTTACTACTATATTTTCTTTACCAACCTTCAATGATGGTACACACCAGCCTATTTCAGGGAGATTAAAATTTGACATTGTTCTCATTATTTTCTCCTTTGTACCTTTTTACTGTTCTTTACCTTTGTATTTTCTAAACTTGTATCACCTATACCTCATTTCCCAAGCCCTGTCATTACCTAATAACTATTTTTTCTGATCAGACTGCCTTATTCCCAGTACAGGTCCCAAATTCCTTGCCTTCTCCATTATGTTTGCAGTTTTTGATATACAGTGTCAATCCCACTCTTAAGCTATCTATTATTCCTAAAGACCTTTTGCCCCAGCAGTAGCAAGTCCCAACCTTTATCTAATTCAGGAAGCTGGACACATGTCAACTCATAGACTCCTAGGTTATCAAGAACAGGGACACAAAAGCAATAATCCATAAAAAGCATGCAGCCAATGCCATTGTACAGAAGCAGTCAGAATACAGATTGCATATGCAGTTCTCAGGCTCACCTCCAGAAACAGCGTACATCACTTATAGATATACATGATGTGGTGATGCACCATTTCAGTCAGTACATGTGTCTATGTATGTCACACACCTTCAAAACATACTTCCTTGAAAAGTGACTGTATTCTCTCATAGCTCAATGAAATGACTGAGGTTGTAGATTTGGGTTTGTAAATTGTGGGGCACTTTCCTGTGGGGACAATTCATTATGGAGTCAGACATGAAATGCAATTCAGATGTAGAAACACATGGCTGAATCAAATTCACTCTGGGTATTGAGAAGCATGCAGTCTTATTTTCACAGCTGAAATAGCCACATGTAGGATGTGAGACTGGAAAGTGTGTGACCAGTCCAGTCAAGCTCTACAAAAGATGAGCAATCAAGTGGAAGTCTGCTGCTGGTTGCTGAAAGTATGACTAAGGTGGCTTACTATACATCCCCAGACCATCTTACCATTCTGCAGTAAGAGCAAAGTGTGATGGTATCCCTCAGAGAACCCTTGTTCAGGGGACTGCCTGCTACTCCATACAGGAGAGTGATTGTCTATAGGGAGCATCACCTAAAATACATGCAGGATCAAAAGCACAACTACAAGGTAAAGCAAGGATGAAGAACTGCTATCAGTGACAGGAATTTGCTTTGCTATCCTAATAATATTTATGACAGGACTTTATTTCTTAGAAATGTCATAAAACACATCAAAATCAAAGGAAATCATCATAAAGAAGTTTATCTTAAAAGATAACTTTTTGTTATACTTTTCTTGTCAAAATCTCATATAAAAGGCTTGAATTTATTTTTTCATAATGAGCCACCTGAAATGTTTCACAAGAACAGTTAAAAAAGAACTACAGTCATTATTAAGTAATATTCAAGATCTTTCAATAAAAAATAAATTAGACATATAAATAGACACTATAAAAGAATGCAGTAGAAAAGTAGAACACTGAATAAGGTGGTGAAACAACAGAAAAAAACATATCTGCAATAGAAAAAACACTAAATAACATTGACTACATAGTGGTTAATGGAGAAAATCATACTGAATTTCTTTTGAAACAGAATAACTTATTACTGTAGAGAATAGATGCCCTTGAATATAGATCTAGCAGAAATAATATCAGAATTTGGGGTTTACCTGAAAAGCAAGAAGGAGATATTATGGCAAATGTCTTAACTTTGTGGCTTTCAAGAATTCTAAACTCATCAGAGAGTTTATCCTTTGGGATTGAAAAAACTCATAGATCCTTGACAAATCCTACCCCCAAAAAAGAACTCACCATGAAGGTATGTCATTGTCAGAACTGTTTCCTGTCAGGATAAAAATTGATGTTAAAAACTGCTTGGACAAACTGTCATTTTAAAATAGGAAATAATATTGTCACATATGGCAATGATTGTTCATCCTTAGTGATGGCAAAAGAAAAGCTTGTATACCAGTAAAGAAAATGAAGAAAATAGGAAATAAAACACACATTGTTCCTAGCCAAGCTAATAGGTTTTCTTCTAAATGGATAGAAGCCTTTTGATACCTTAGACAATCCCGTTACATATATTCAAAAAATAAGATTTTAGAACAAACTGAAGACATAGATTGGAATATTATATCACTTGAGACATGCTGAAAGAAATGGTTGGAAGAACAATGAGAAGGATAAAAAGTTAAAAGAACTTATTTATACGCATTTTCATGTGTGTTTGTGTATATATATATATATATATATATATATATATATATATATATATATACACACACACACACACACACACACACACACACACACACACACACACACACACACACACACACGTGTCTATATATTTAGTACAATTATAATTATTTCATATGTTTATGAGGTAGAAGATTATTATAGCAATAACCCACGCCTGGGTGTGTGTAATGCTGGATGTACCCATGGTTGGTGTGGTTTGGTCATGAGGGCGAAGCCCGAGTGGCCAAACAAAGACAACCATGGGTAAATCCAGCATTACCCACACCCAGAAGTGGGTTATTGCTATTATACAATGACAGTATTTAAGAAAAAAAAAATTACTTTTCTTAAATAATAGCATTGTATAATGCCTCCTTGCTGCCCTTCCGCAGCTGTCTGGTATTCTGCGGCAGTTCTGATGTACTGCGCGTGTGTATACTTACGCAGTACATCAGAGCTGTGGAAAAAAGCAACGGAGAAAGCAAGATCTCCATTGCTTTTTACAAACTGTCTCGCTATTTTAAAGGAGTGTAACATAGCAAGACAGCTTTAAAAAAGCAACGGAGAATCTCTGTTACTTTTTTAAAGTTGTCTCGCTATGTTAAATCCATTTAACATAGCGAGACAGTTTTGAAAAAAGCAATGGAGAAAGCAAGATCTCCGTTGCTTTTTAAAGTGTCCCGCTATGTTAAATGGGTTTAACAGAGTGAGACAGCTTTAAAAAAGCAACGGAGATGCACCGTTGCTTTTTTTTAAGCTGTCTCGCTATGTTAAATTCGTTTAACATAGCGAGACAGGTTGTAAAAAGCAATGGAGATCTTGCGTTCTCCATTGCTGTAAAAAAAGAGTTATACTAATGGAAAAAGTCTGGGTGACCGGACCTTTTTCCATTACTATAACTCTGATTTACAACGTGCACGCTGACCAATCAGTGTGCACGTTTTGGAATATTAATGGGGGGGGTCATTGTATAATTTATGTTAAATAACACCAGTGTGTGTGTTTTTTTTTGTTTGTTTGTTTTGTTTATAATAGCTAAGTTAGGTTCATAGTTTCATAGAGTCATAGGTTTATAGAAGGTTACCAGGCTAAGAGCCCTGGCTAGAGCCCTTCCAAGCCTATCCATATTTATCCTGAGTTGCCCCAATTGTTGGTGATTAAGTGAGTGAAGTTCACAGAGGTAAGGGTTTATGGTAATTCCTAATGACTTACTCTGTCCAGGAGGGCATGGACACCACCCCAGGACTGAATTTTACCCATTCATAGATCTGCAGTATGTTGCATTTGAAGAGGGTCAGAGAGGGGCTCTATTTAACGTGAATTGGAAGGTTGTTCCAGAGAATTGGCAGTCTCTTGGAGATGCATCTATCTCTCCAGCATGACCTGTTCATATCAGAGGCTAGGTTAAGATCCCCGGAGTGAGTGACCCTCATGCAATTTGACTTACCAATGTGTAGCACTGCCCAGTAAGCCAGGCACAGGATATCCCTTAGCAACCTATAGAAGACAGAATACATTGACAGGCCTTTCAGGCTTTCCACAAAAGACTTGTATTGTGTACCCTATAATTTCTTGATGAGAAACCTCTGTGGTCTCTCCAGTTGTTACAGATGTCTGGTGAGGTACATGCAACAGGGAGCATTGTACTCAATTACTGGTCTGGTGATGGCTGAGTATAATGAAATTATAGCATCCTTAGGTCTCAGTGTGATACCATTTCTTAAAAGATGTGCCACATAGAAGAATTTTTGTTACTTCTGTGGATACATGGTGGTTATGGTTCGGGTTCCTCTCAACCTGAATACCCAGATCACATACCACTGGGTCTGCACTTTGGGAGTGCTGTCTATAATGTAATTAACAGGGATGTCAGCTTTCCTGAAGGGAATAATAATGATTTTTTTTTTGTATTTAGCTTTAATCCGTGGCTTTCATACTATTCATTAGTCTGTGCTAACCCTATCTACAGTATATTGACATCATTGGGAGACACAATGATTACTCCAAATTTGCAACCATCAGAGAACTTGGTCAGCCACAGGCCGTCCACGTTTGCCTGGACTTCTGAGAAATAAATTCTGAACAGTAAGAGGCCCAGCACAGAACCCTGTGGTATGCCACTGGTGACTGGTCTTTTGCTAGAGGTAAAGTCACCCACTTTGACAGTATGTGTCCTGTCGGTTTACCTTTACATGTTCGATGGTCAAATCTTTGAACCCGCTTCTGGGAACTGTAATCAGCGAATTTCCAAAATCGCGAAAACTGAAATGCCGAATTACAAAATGTCGCCCCCTTTTTGACCCATGGTAGCACTTGTTTCAGTGGTGGTGAGTTTGGAAATGTCGAAATTCGATTATTTTATGACATTTCAGGAATTCGGCATTACGGAATTTGCATTTCTGGTTCATGGATGTGCATGTACAACCATTTGACTTTCAAACATGTAAAGGTAAACCCTCCTGTCAGTGAGCCAGTTGGTTACCCATGTGGTAGTGTAGGAGTTAATTCCCATTTGGGAGAGTTTCTCTATAATACCTGAGTGGAGGGTTGTGTCAAATGCCTTGGTAGGTCAAGATAGGAGGTATGCACTGTCTTTCCCTTGTCCAGGACCTTGGTAACTTTTTGGATCAAGTCAACCATGTTTAACAGGCATGATCTACCTTTAACAGAACAGAACTGGGCTGGGTCTAGAGTCTGGAGATTACCTATGTCCTTGTCAATAAGGTCCATAATGATTATTTTCATGGCATTGCAGGTGAGGATGGTTAAGCTTATGGGCCTATAATTCCCATGGTTGGTTGACGGTCCTACTTTGTGCAGCGGGATTACTGTTGCTGTCCTACATTCCACCAAAACATAGCCAGTTTGCAGACTGTGGTTAAACAGACATCCAAGTGGGTCTGCCAAGCATGTTTTAAGTTGTTTAAAAGGCAACCTGGGATGTTGTCTGCTCCCACTGATGTCGTGTTTTGACCATGAATATAACAGAGATGACCTCCTCTCTTAAGACAATAGGCTGAAAAATGGTGGCAGGTATACTTTGGGTGATGACTGGAGAAGACAGGGAGGTGAAGTTTGCTCCAAATCTGTCAGCCAGCAGGTTGGCTTTTACTTCTAGTTGAGTATGGGTGGTGCTAGCCACAACCAGTTCAGCACATAGCTGGCTATTCTCTTTTAGATTTTGCATGTAGTTAAAAAGTGCCTTGTGATTACCCCTAGCTAGGGAGGCTATTTTTGCTTCATAATTAGTTTTGGAGGACTTGTCAAGATCTCTAATTTGTTTGTTTAAACTAGAGAGGAATTTCTCCTTTTCTGAGCCAGTTCCCTCTTGTTCTTGGCAATAGTTTCTTCCTCTTGTTGTATAGCCTGTTTATACTAGGGGTCCACCAGGATGGCATGTTTTTTAGGCACGATCAGGTTTTAATCCCATCACGTTCTACCTATTCTGCGTAACTACTTAAGTGGTTATACAGGGTATTGCTGTACACCTCTGCATAGCAGTCCATGTTATCTGCATTCTAGGGGCATTGCAACTTCTTATACCATTACTTAGTAGTAGGTAGCTTGTCTTTGAAAAAAATCTTAAGCATTTTTGAGCTTGATGAGGTATCTGATCTTATAATTACATTGAATGAGACTGATTTATGGTCTGATCTTGCCAGGGAGGACATCAGACAAAGTGGAGGTGGAATACTCTCCCATGCAAGTGAGTACTATGTTCAGGACATTTGTGCCTCTTGTGGGTGTGCTGACTAGCTATTCCAGAGCATTTGCATTGACAAAATCCAAGAACCTCTGAGCCAACATGTGTGGTCATGTATGTTTCCCAGTTGATGGTGGGATAATTAAAACCACCCATGAGTAAGGTGTTGGACTTCATGGCAAGTGACTCCAGTAAGTCCAGGTATGTGGTATATTTTTACTGATTCATGGTGGGGAAACTATAGCCAGTTATAATGTGGTAGGGAGCTATGCCTATATTTAATTGGACATGAAGTTGCTCAAGAGAGTCATACTGTTTGACAATTCTTGAGGTGTAACGTATGCTTAAAGAAGATGGATACACTTCCTCCTTTGGTTCTTTCATGCTCAGTTTGTGGTTTGAAAATATGGAAGGCATTGTAGCCCAGCATGGTCGGTGTGCTTTCTGTGCTTTTGAACCATGGCTTAGTAACTGCACAGATGTCAGCATCTTCCAAAGTGAGGAGTGCTTCCAAAGAGTGGAACTTCTTGTTTAGACTCCAAGCATTAAGCAGCAGTACCTCGAGTTTATCTAGAGAATACTTTGTTATGTTGGGAGGTTGTTTATTTTGACACTGCCTAAAAAAGGTACAACAGGGTGCCTAATGCAGAAGAAAAGATGGCAGGACACTGCTGCTGCTCAATAAACTTTTAATAAAAACTTTAAAACAAGTAAACGAAGTAATCCAAATGCAGACAAAATGAAAAAAGGTTAGCGCTTTCGGGTTACACCCTTCATCAGACAACAAACACTGCATGCACATTCTTTTTAAAAAGAGTCACAACCAATGAAAACCTTATAGGTCAATGAAACACACGCCTCTTCAGGAGTGTGGGTTTTAAAGGAATAACATCATTTAAACCTGGGGGTAGGTGTGCCATTAAGTCTATAATCCATTTTGTTTCATCCAAGGCAGTCTGCAGCCTGACATCCCCCCCCCGATTATTCATTCTAATGTTAACTATCACTCTAAATGAAAAGCTATGTGTTGGATGTATGCATATATGCCTATACAAGGCATTGCTGTCATCCCTATTCCTTATACTTCCTAAATGTTGTAGGATTCTCACCTTAAACATATTTGTAGTCATGCCTACATAGAAACTGGGGCATTTTGTGCATTCAGCCAAATAGACCACATTTGAGGTCCTGCAAGTGGCTCTACCCTTAAAAACAACATTCTTCCCGGTGGTTCTATGTATGAAGTTAACCTCTTTATTGATAAAGCTGCAAGCTTTACACGTACCACATGGAAGTGTACCTGCCCTGCTCTTAAATGGCCTGCTCTCAGAGAGACTATTCTCCTTACATAAAATGTCACTCAAGTTCTTATTCCTTCTATATTGAAAATAAGGTCTGTTATCAATTAGCCCCTTTAAACTGGTATCACTGGTGAGGATGTTCCAGTTGTTGTTAACAATTCTACGGATGTCACTGATGTTGCTCCCATAGGTGAACAACAACTTGGTGCCTCTCTGTATGGTGGTATCCTGCACGGTCACTACGGGAGCCTGGGGCTGATTCCTATTGAGCCAAGGTCTAGATTTAGTCTGTCTATGGATCTTACCATTATCTATAACGTTCCTTACCATATTCTTCCCATAGCCTCTCTGCTCAAAGTGCCCGTTAGATTCACTAACTCTTGTTCAAATTGCTTGTCATCTGTGCTAATCCGGGAGACACGACTCACTTGCCCTCTAACAATGTTAGGGAAAATGTGGCGAGGATGCATGCTGTCGTAGGACAGCAGGGTATTTTCAACAGTCTTTCTTGTGTAGGCTAGATGAAAAGCCTACTTGTTGTTGTGTGACCCTCACATCTAAAAATCTATAGAGTGGTAAGATGTGTTCGCACTAAACTTAAGGAAGGTGGTGGTAGTATGTAGGTATGATAAAAACTGTTAAACTTGTCATATTCTCCATTCCAAAGAATAAAAATATCATCTACAAATCTAACATACATCAAGATGTGATCCTTCCAAGTAGCATTTCCCAAAATATTCATCATTTCCCATTTTGAGAGGACAAGGTTCGCATAGGTATTGGCACAGGGTGTGCCCATGGCTACACCTGTGCTTGCCTATACGTGGAGCCAGCTCCCAGAAAACATTATTGTCCAGCACTAATGTTAACAGATCCCTAATGAGTTCTATTTTGTTCTCAGTGACACCCAAACCTGTCAAAAGTTCAATTATAGAGGTAATACCATAATCATTGTTGATCACTGTAAAAGACTGTTAATGTCTAGTGTCACCATAAGAACATTATCTACACTGGCAGGTTTGATAACATTCCCCAAGATCTGTAAAAATGCCCTGTGTCTATCAGGATATTATCCATTTGTTGGATATAAGGTTTTAATAAAAATCTATCCATATGGAGACATTTTCGTTACCCATCCCTGCCGAAACAATCGGCCTAAGGGTGGGTCATTCAAACATTTGTGCAGTTTAGGTAGTGCCTTAAATATTGGGATTACTGGTTTCTCTATCAGTAAAACTGATAAGTCTCTTCAGTGATACTAAAGTTGTTCTTCAGGGTATTTAACTTCTTATGTACTTTATCAACTATATGTTTTACAGATACAGGATTAATCTCTATATAAGCCATATCATCTTGTAGCAAATGTTTTATTTTATCATTGTACCATGTAGTGTCCATTAAAACAATAGCTCCCCTTATCCGCCTTTTTATTGTTATGGAAGCGTTGTTAGCTAATCCCTTCAAAGCTGTGGTCTGCTCTGTAGTTAAATTATAATATTTGGAAAAGAGACCTTCGGTATAATACTTGGCCATATCTTTCTCACAAGCACTCAAAAAAAGGTGTAAAGTGGGTGAAAGCTGTGGTATAAATCCACTTGCTTTTTTAGGTACATTACAGTTAGATATATCATTACCAAACATGCTCTTCAGCATCAAGTTTCTACAAAATAACATGATGTCAGTAATTACCTCATTATGCATACAAGGATTGCTAGGCACAAAAGTTAGTCCCTTGTTCAAGACGAACAACTCGTCCGTGGTTAGACGGTGTGATGATAAATTATAAACAATGTTATTACAGAAGCCAGGAGTCATTGGAGAATCCTTCTCCTCTTCCCAGCCTCCTGTCGCCGCTCTCAGATCTTCTCCGCCCTCTCTTCTTGACGGGCGGTAAAGTTCCAAAACGCCACGCCCCGCGATGCCTTGGGCCGTGCTCCAGTCCCTGCTGTAACCTCTTCCATATCTTGTGCAACAATCAACAGGACATCGTTCTCAGCCATTGCAGAAGATGTTCCGGCTTCGGTCATGCACTGCTGCCCAGTGCTACGCAAGCCGGCACTGTTGGTATCGATGTCCGGGATCAAGAGGTCAATGTCACCTCCCTGTGTGTGGTGAACGGGGGGTGAAAGTGGATCAACTGTGTCAGCAATGGTGTTATGTCGTCCGTTGATGACGTGAGCAGGCTCTGTGCGTCCTGCTATGACGCTTGCTGTCATTGGCAACCCTGCTCGTTCTCTGGAGTCCCTGGAATGCCCAGTGCGTTCTGTAAAGGTGTGTGTCTCTCTCAACCGTTCATCTTGTGCTCTGGAATCCCTCTGATACCGTGGATTTCTGGGCCAAACGAAGATATTTCCTTTAGAGAAATCCTCATGATCCCTCTTGATTTTATTTAACTTATCAAGACGTAATTTCTCAGCATTGTCATGAAGTGCTCCGCATATCTGTTGTAAGCGTTGCTTACTTCTAGAGTCAGTAAAGTCACCCTCTAATTTGCACAGGAGGAGCTTCACCTCCTCATTTAACTTTTCCATTTCAGGTGCAAAGAAGCTGATAAGCAGTTCCATGTACTTAAAACTGGTGTCTATGTTTAGTGCCTGCCATTTAGCCAGCAATTCAGGGAAACGATCTCCTTGTGCCGGCATACACATGACTCTCATGCCTCTAGGTACAATGCCATATTCAAGGCAAGCTTCAAAATGAAATTTTTGCCACTGCAAACGTTGTAATTTATTCATTTTAAAGTTCAAATCTTTCAACAAGTCCTCAAATGTTTTATCAACAGGTGCAGGCATATCATTACTTCCTTTTCTATTTTTAGCTGTATCAAAACCCAAGTTAAGAAGCAGATTTAAAAAAAGGTGTAAGAAGCTTCTTGGACCAACAACCATTTATCGGTCCAGATTCAGAAGCTCCAACAAGGGGGTTATTCAACTCACCCATAGTATCAGCAGCATGCATGGCTTGTAGGAAAAAAGACAGCACCAAACAAAATGAATCCACTTAGCCTTGCCAAAGTCCTGCGAATCCAAAATAAGCAAAGCAGAAGAAAAGATGGCAGGACACTGCTGCTGCTCAATAAAACTTTTAATAAAAACTTTAAAACAAGTAACAAGTAATCCAAATGCAGACAAAATGAAAAAGGTTAGCTTTGGGTTATACCCTTCATCAGACAACAAACACTGCATGCACATTCTTTTTAAAAGAGTCACAACCAATGAAAACCTTATAGGTCAATGAAACACGCCTCTTCAGGAGTGTGGGTTTTAAAGGAATAACATCATTTAAACCTGGGGTAGGTGTGCCATTAAGTCTATAATCCATTTTGTTTCATCCAAGGCAGTCTGCAGCCTGACATCCCCCCCCCGATTATTCATTCTAATGTTAACTATCACTCTAAATGAAAAGCTATGTGTTGGATGTATGCATATATGCCTATACAAGGCATTGCTGTCATCCCTATTCCTTATACTTCCTAAATGTTGTAGGATTCTCACCTTAAACATATTTGTAGTCATGCCTACATAGAAACTGGGGCATTTTGTGCATTCAGCCAAATAGACCACATTTGAGGTCCTGCAAGTGGCTCTACCCTTAAAAACAACATTCTTCCCGGTGGTTCTATGTATGAAGTTAACCTCTTTATTGATCTATGTTAGATTTGTAGATGATATTTTTATTCTTTGGAATGGAGAATATGACAAGTTTAACAGTTTTTTGTCATACCTACATACTACCACCACCTTCCTTAAGTTTAGTGCGAACACATCTTACCACTCTATAGATTTTTTAGATGTGAGGGTCACACAACAACAAGTAGGCTTTTCATCTAGCCTACACAAGAAAGACTGTTGGAAAAATACCCTGCTGTCCTACGACAGCATGCATCCTCGCCACATTTTCCCTAACATTGTTAGAGGGCAAGTGAGTCGTGTCTCCCGGATTAGCACAGATGACAAGCAATTTGAACAAGAGTTAGTGAATCTAACGGGGCACTTTGAGCAGAGAGGCTATGGGAAGAATATGGTAAGGAACGTTATAGATAATGGTAAGATCCATAGACAGACTAAATCTAGACCTTGGCTCAATAGGAATCAGCCCCAGGCTCCCGTAGTGACCGTGCAGGATACCACCATACAGAGAGGCACCAAGTTGTTGTTCACCTATGGGAGCAACATCAGTGACATCTGTAGAATTGTTAACAACAACTGGAACATCCTCACCAGTGATACCAGTTTAAAGGGGCTAATTGATAACAGACCTTATTTTCAATATAGAAGGAATAAGAACTTGAGTGACATTTTATGTAAGGAGAATAGTCTCTCTGAGAGCAGGCCATTTAAGAGCAGGGCAGGTACACTTCCATGTGGTACGTGTAAAGCTTGCAGCTTTATCAATAAAGAGGTTAACTTCATACATAGAACCACCGAAGAATGTTGTTTTTAAGGGTAGAGCCACTTGCAGGACCTCAAATGTGGTCTATTTGGCTGAATGCACAAAATGCCCCAGTTTCTATGTAGGCATGACTACAAATATGTTTAAGGTGAGAATCCTACAACATTTAGGAAGTATAAGGAATAGGGATGACAGCAATGCCTTGTATAGGCATATATGCATACATCCAACACATAGCTTTTCATTTAGAGTGATAGTTAACATTAGAATGAATAATCGGGGGGGGGGGGTGTCAGGCTGCAGACTGCCTTGGATGAAACAAAATGGATTATAGACTTAATGGCACACCTACCCCCAGGTTTAAATGATGTTATTCCTTTAAAACCCACACTCCTGAAGAGGCGTGTGTTTCATTGACCTATAAGGTTTTCATTGGTTGTGACTCTTTTTAAAAAGAATGTGCATGCAGTGTTTGTTGTCTGATGAAGGGTGTAACCCGAAAGCGCTAACCTTTTTTCATTTTGTCTGCATTTGGATTACTTCGTTTACTTGTTTTAAAGTTTTTATTAAAAGTTTTATTGAGCAGCAGCAGTGTCCTGCCATCTTTTCTTCTGCTTTGCTTATTTTGGATTCGCAGGACTTTGGCAAGGCTAAGTGGATTCATTTTGTAGGGTGCCTAATGCCTTTGGCAGTATCTGAAAGCCTAATAAATCCAAAAAAAAAGCACTACTGTTGCGAGTCCACAAACCAGTTTATTCCAAATGTAAAACACAAGTAAAATTTAGTGCTTTCGTCAATGCCACTTGACTTCATCAGAATAAGGTTATTCTGATGAAGTCAACTGGCATTGATGAAAGCGCTAAATTTTATTTGTGTTTTACATTTGGAATAAACTGGTTTGTGGACTCGCAACAGTAGTGCTTTTTTTGGATTTATTTGTGTTTTTTGAGCACTACTGCACCACTATTTCAGTATCTGAAGGCCTACAGGAGACAGATGCAGATCATCTCTGGCAAAGCAACCTGGCCTGTCAACCATGTCTTCCCAGGCTGACAGATACTGGATCCCATTGTACTGACACCAGAAGCTAAGCCAATTGTTAAAGTCAATCATTTTTGTTTGTATTGTGGCAGCATCCCTGGAGAAGATAAAATGATGCTTAAGGTTAGGTATATATTTACCTGTGACACATGATTTGAAAGCTCAGTCATGTATCTCTTCATATAGTCCAGTGAGGTATGTCTTAAGTCATTCACCCCCACATAAACTATGATGGAGTCATACCGATATTTGTGGTTGAGTGCTTGAGTGACTTGATGGATTCTGGCTCCTAACAGGCAGCTAACCATAACCCACTCCTTATCCAGGCTGTTGAGGGGAAGATCCGTGTGTCACACAATGGAGTCACCTATGACCAATACATTAGGTTTTGTGGTGTTACGCCTTATGGGCTTATTTGTTGAGACACTGGTATGTGTGTTGTTATGCATTGTGGTTGTTTTTTGCATTATTATGTGTGTAAGTGGTTTCTATTTCAAAGGCCTTTGATCTATTGGTAAGTTACTAGTGAGTACCTCCGCATTTGTGGGATTATTTCTCGTGCCCTTATTTAGTGTGGGAAGTGTGTGTGTGTGTGTGTGTGTGTGTGTGTGTGTGTGTGTGTGTGTGTGTGTGTGTGTGTGTGTGTGTGTGTGTGTGTGTGTGTGTGTGTGTGTGTGTGTGTGTGTGTGTGTGTGTGTGTGTGTCTGTGTGTGCTGACAACCCATTTGGCATTCCATTTGTCCTCACATGAGTGTCTTGCCTCCAAGTTCATAGTATAATTCAATCTCTCACATAAAGTATTTGTTTGTTTCAGGAGTAAGTGGTTGTCAGTATACATGAGACAATTGCTACATTGCTTCAGGATGCCAATGTCTATCAGGTTGTCCACAGATATGTTGGGAAGCTGCCCATGCATGATAGCAGGCTCCTACTGTATGTTTTATCAGAGAAGGAAATGGCTTGACTTGACAGGACTGTGCTGGTAGCTCCGGGACTACAAGAGGGAACAATACTTTCTGCAGGCTAAGGTTGGTCAATAAGGCAATGCAACTCAGAGTGCAACTGAGATACTCCTAGAACAGCAAACAAGATTGGAAGGGTTTCATTGACACCAGTTTAGTGAAAAACTGAGCTTCCATACTTATCCTTCTATACAGGGCACTGCTAACCACCACTGAGCAAAGATCCACGCTATGCAAAACCGATGGTTAAATATGAACAAAGAGAAACAAGTTTTAAGCTAACTACCATTCAGGAAAGCACACAATAAGCATTTCACCAGCAACTCCCAACTTAGACAGGTTAGATCAGTACACTTCTGCCACAAGGGTGCAGAAAAACACCTTCTTAATGTAGAATAGCTGTTTTTGGAGGCCAAGTGTAACAAGTCCATACAAACTACCTACAACAGCCCTACAACTAACAGATACAATGTAATGCTGTGCAATTAACTACTTAAAGCAGCAGTAGACAGTATATATTTTTTTTCTGATAAAGTACAAAAAAATAACAGCAACATTAATTATAGCAATTCTTGCTTTTTCTTTCTTTCTTTCTTTTTCTGTTGCAATATTGATTTTTCTTCCTTTATGACCTGGGTGCTTTTTTCACTTTGATACACTTTTACAATGTAATATAAAAGTGAAACTATATCTCTGAATGGGCTTGTGAGATCTGTCATTTTCTGTCTTGCGGTGGTGGGGTCATGTCATTTTAGCTCAGAAGGTTACTTTGAGATGTATCTGTGACTTGTGTGGTTGGTTGATGCTTCAGTAATGAATGTACATCCTCTTGCCATTATATATGTATGTCGGATGTTTTGTTTTGATGGTGAGACTCTTTTATATATAGTTGGATTGTTTAGAGTTGCTTTGTGGGTCTTGTGATATTGGATGAGGTTGCAGTGGTGCAGTTGATCTTTATGATCTACGTAGTGGCTATATGTCTAGTTTGTAGGTCACAGACATTAACAGAAATGTTTGGTTAACAGATAAAGCAACTATTCTACCAGCTAGACGTGGCACAAGACAAACAAGTTTTTCTTCTCTCTCTTACAATGATGTTAAGTTACTTACCAACATTCCCGATCGAGTTGCAATTGTATTAAAATTCATGACTGTTGATATGAACTATATAGAAAATAATATGTCGTGGTGCCAGTTCTTGGGAACCAGGTTAGAAGTTATCCTAGGATCTGAAGAAATAAAATTAAGACATATACGGAATAATGCTGTTTTAATTTTTTAGTATTTATAAACATACTGACGATGTAATGCTTGAACTTTGTGGGTCTGTAGTACTGAATATAGTTTTACATCAAAGCAAACAAGGCACATAACATGATTTAGTAGCTATAAAGTAAATGACAAAGTACTATAATTGTGAAATTGTCATGTGCAAATGGAATTTGTTGTGTAAAAATTTAAGATACTCAAAAAAGAAGTAAGAATTATATATTTTAAAAGTTAACATGCAGTCTTTTATCTTTCACAGTGACAAGTGATACAATTCATGCATAGTATTGCCTTTTGTGTAAAATTATGGAGGACTTATGTCAGCTGATGAGATTCTGTGGATGAGGTCTTGGTAAACAAAATGTACTATTATTATTCCAGATGATGTGTCCATATGTCTAGATGGAAGTGTAGTAATATAAACAGTTGCACTTGATGTTATTATGATTGTATTTTATCACTTTTATTTACTAAAACACAGATACCAATGTGACAGATGTTCATACTCATTGTCAGTGAAATAGCAAGAACTCTTTAAATTACTCTGTGGAATGAATGAAATATTTGTTAGTCACGATTACATACTTTACAAAAACATTTATGTAAATCATATTTCTGGAATAGTAAATTAGTTATCTTTGTAGTAAGAACTTCATAATGATATTTAGAAACTATTTGACTGAAATGTTATGGCTGGTCTGAGGAAATATGAAGAACTGAAAATAGGTAGCAGCACACTAGTAGATAGAGCCAGTAGTTTTTGGCAGCATTAATCAGGTTAGTTACCTAATTATATAATACATACTGCACAGAAACTTTACAAATGTATTCTAAATTCCCTGGTTCCATCATTTAATGGGAGCAATACGAGATCAGCAAATATCTGCATATTGAGATGTCTGTTTTAAGTACAACTAAGTGCATGAATATGAAGGCATTATTTGTTTATATCAAAGTGTGTTTGTATATGTGTGCGTGTGTGTGTGTGTGTGTGTGTGTGTGTGTGTGTGTGTGTGTGTGTATATATCTATATATATATATATGTGTGTGTGTGTGTGTGTATATATATATATATATATATATATATATATATATAGATAGATAGATAGATAGGTATAGATATATAGATATATATATTTATGTATTTGTTTCTGAAGAAGTCATATCCATCAATAAAAGATGAAAGTGCTAAAACACAAGTTCATCCTACGTGTTTTATTCTTTTGTTTTACAGTTTGAGGTTTGTTTCTCGTGGTCAGGGTGTTTTAAGTTATTTTATTATAGCTTATCTTCTTAGTCTCGCAAGTTGTCAGTTATTTAATAAGTGTGTGTGTGTGTGTGTGTGTGTGTGTGTGTGTGTGTGTGTATGTTTATATATATGTATGTATGCATATAAATATATATGAAGTAAATATGAAGTAAATGTTTATACTTATTCATTACATATTCAAATCATCCCCCCCCTTGTTGTTTTTTTTTTTTTTTGGTTTTGGGATACAGTAGTGAGTTCATTCTGTTGCTTATAGGTTCATAGGAGCCATTACTAGGCTAGTGGCCCTAGACCCTTTACAAGCCTAGCCATGTTAATCCCAGGTATCCCCATTTGTTCTTTTTCAGGGTTGTTTGCAGTATGAATTTATGAATAGAGCAGGTCTATGATCCTCACTGGCTACTCCTGTTCATGAGGAACATGAGTGCCACCCCAGTGGTGAATTTGCAGTCTTGCATCCAGTTATCTAGGTTGAATTTAAATAGGTTTAGTGAAGAGCTCTGTTTTATGTGAATAAGAAGTCTATTCCAGAGAAGTGTCAGTCTCTTAGAGACATATCTGTCTCTCTAGCATGTTCTCTTAATGTCACAAGCTAGGTTGAGATCCCTAGAGTGAGTGACTCTTGTGCCATTTGACTAACAGATGTGCAGCATTTCCATTAAGGCAGGGATGGAGATTGCCTTATAGGCCAGGCACACGTCACCTCTCAGCAGCCTATTAGATACAGATTAAAGTGACAGGACTTTCAGCCTGTCCATGTAGATCATGGTTTGGAGTCCCTGTATTTTTTGGAGGGTAGTTTGTGTGGGCTTTCTCTTCAAACTAGGAGCTTTACGTTCCATTATAGGAGACTGGTTTAAAGTCAAGTTTTGTAGGATTCAATACATTGGTGCTCTAAATTTGGTGTCTATGCCAATTATTAATAACTGTTTTCTTATTGCTGTTTTGCTCTGTTTTTCACTTCCATATATAATTCAAGCTGCTATGCAGAGGAAAACATGTTAGGAACAGAATGTTATACAAGAGAGGAAGTTTACTTAAATATTTGAATTTATTTAAAGCTCAAATTATTTTTACAAGAAGCTCATTTAATTCATAAGGATATAGACAGGCTTAATTCAAAGGGCTTTAAATTTTGGTTAGCTCTAATTTAAAAGAAAACATAAGGAGTGTTGTAATACTTTGGAAAAAAATCTCTATTAATGCCCAAAATTATTAATGCATATAGTGATAGTAATGGAATGATATGTTTAGCAGTGTTAGAAATACAAGGAAGACTCTAATTTTTAAATAATGTTTTTTGGATTCCAGGAATAGGAGTGAAATTCAATAAGAAATACTTAGATATTATAATTTTATATTGGATGAATATTTTAATAGTTTATTAATTGAAAAGGATACTGACACATCTTTTAAGCATAGATTATCTGCCACAGCTAAGATTTTACAAAATTTTGTTGAATGGTTTAATGTTAAGGATATTAATGACTTTTCTTTACCAGATTCATTATTTTATACTCATTATTCACATAGGTTTGGGACTCAATCTAGAATAGATAGGGTTTTGTATCAAATCATTTACTACCTAGGTTAATGAAAGATAAGGTTATTTCTTGCCCATTATCAGATCAGAATGCAAACACATATGGTATTATAGTTAAACCAAGAAATGTAATAATTTACAATAGGATACCTGCATATATAACAAAGTTAAAATAATTTAAAAAGTGGTTTATTGAAGAGATTCAACAATTTATAGAGCTCAGCAATAATGGTGAGGTCTCAGGTATAATTTTATGGGAATCTTTTAAGGCTTATTCATGGGGTAAAATAAAGGGGTGGTCCGTTTATAAAAGAAAACAATGAGATAAAGAGTTACTATAATTACCAACACAAATTGTTAAACTAAAACTCAACATTCACAAAGGAAATAAGGATCTGTTTACTGAAATGAAAGGTCTGAATTCAAAATATCTTGAAATTTTACAACATAAAGTTGCAATCAGTTTAGAGAAAGTAAGAATGCAATGCTATTCCCTAAACACTAAAAGTATACCAGTTGGCCATTAGTTAAAAAAATATATACACAAAATCTAATCACATTAAAAGAATCTATGCCAGGTAGTAATAGAAAAAACACAGATACAGAAGAAATTTTAGATAGCTTTAAGAATCACTATAACATGCTTAATAATATAAATGATACTATCACACAAAAAGATTCAATTAGAACATTTGTTAAAAGTAACATGCATGATAAATTAACTCAGGATCAACTAAAAAGAAAAGAAAAAAGCATTACAATGATGACAATAAAAGAACAAATAAAAAAGTGAAGGATAATAAAGCTCCAGGTAACAATCAAATTATACCAGAGCTATATAAATTGCTACCAAAGGAAGTATTAACTACCTTATTACAAGTATTTTCCCTAGTGACAAGTATTTATAATATTCCTCCATCTTGGAAATATATGCTTATTTTCCCTATTTTAAAACAACATATAGATTCATTGCTCTTTTCCTCTTATCAACCCACGTCTTTACCGAATACTGATTGCAAACTCTTTCCCCAGGATTCAGCAAGCTCTGCACGGCATGCAGGAATAGTGCAGGAGCTGCTGGAGGCAATATGGCTGCTGAGAGATCCAGAAACAAGCTCCAGGGACATGCACGAGTGCTCCTGAACTATCCCTTCATGGACACAGCTCCTGCATGCTAATTACCCCATTTGCAGGTAAAAACCATGTAAATGAGGTGAATTAGCAATCCAGGAAGCTGGCAGCCGTCTGTGCAGGATTAGTGTAACCTGCAGAAATGTACTTGGTTAGTAACCGAGTACATTTCTGCAAACTACAAAATGGAGCCATGACAGCTCCAAATAAAGGGTGCATATAATGTAGAAAGCATGTCAATGGCCAAATATATGGCCACTGGCATGGAAAACCGTTGCAAAAAAAAATTACTTTTATTTTTTGGTCGATTTTGGCCGTTTAAGCATAGGGCAGCAGCATGCAAATGGGATCGGCCAGAAAATAAAAGTAAAACCCTGAAAAAAGCATTTTCTGCAAAATCACAATTTTGCCATTATAGTCAATGGCAGGCAGAAGTCACCAAGGCCAGTGAATAGTGGTTGTTAAGGGGGAAGGCTCAGTCTCAGACATGTAACTAGGCATTAGCAGGCAATTCTATACAAATGAGGGGAATGATACTGAATCACACATTTCCTCTCATGGCTAGCCTGCACACAACCGTATAGGTACAGGAAAACCATGGTGCAAGCCTAAGAGGTAGCTGACATAATAGAGGGGTGTGTCAGGCATACTCTAAGCTTATTGGTGCTCTGTGGCTTGAGTTTACCCTTAGCTTAGCAGAGCTAAAGAAGGGGGGTGTGTCTGAAGCTGCCAAGCACACTTTACATTGCCTAAATGTGTGTGCATGCCTTGCACCAAGTTTTAAACAACAACAAAAAAGTAAACCAGGAAATAGCAGCTCTGTTCACATCTGAGCACTGTGTTTGCATGGCGAACCTCGGGGCTTAAACAGGAAGGCAATCGGAAGGGAAAACAGCAGTAGGAAGGTAATCAAGGAGAACTGGCATAGCTGGCAGCTGAAATGAATCAGAATCAGCCAATTACACAGACAGCAGCCCAGCCCAGCCCAGCTCAGTACACTACTATAAACTATGCAAACACCTTTCCCTCTGTTTTTTCCCACAAACTCTACACCACCAGTGTACACAAGCAGGGAAATTTTACCTAACAAAAGCAACAAAATGCTAGTGGCTGCATTTGCTCTCATAAATCAACATGTGGAAGAGGCTGAGAGTGGTGAGGATGAGAATACTGATGACCAACCCACAGTGAGAAGGAGAATAGTGTAAAGACCCAGAGTAACCTACCAGGGTCTACATGAGCTGGAGATAGTGGAGTACTGTAGGGTGGATAGGGACCTCCTACAGCAAATTGTTCAACTGTGCTGGCCACACCTCACAAACAGAACCAACAGAGGGGAATCCTTCCCAGTGGATACCAAGGTATGTTGAGGCTTAAGGATACTAGTCACAGGTACCTTCCAAAAGCCAGCTGGGGATATCATGGGGATCTCACAGGCATCAGCATCCAGGGTACTCCACCAGTTCCTGGATGCCATGTCAGCACATGCCAGTGAGCACATATATTTCTTCAACACCCATGAGCCGTTGACCAGCAATATGAGTCTCTTCCACCAAATAGCAGAATACCCTGAGGTAGTGGGTGCTATAGACTGCACTCACATACACGTCAAAGCACCACACAGTAAGCGGGGTAGAGTCTACATAAACCGCAAGGGCTTCCCCTCCATCAACTGTCAGTCATGTGCGATGCCCAGAGCATTATAATGAATGTGTGTGCTGGCAGCCCTGGAAGCTATCACGTCTCCCACATCTGGCATATGACGCAGCTGTACCAGAGATTTGCCAATGGGGACATCCCATTTGGCCATCTAGTGGGGGATGCTGGTTATGCACTGGAGCTGTGGCTCATGACATCCATCAGAAATGCACACACACCCGAACAAGAACTCCATAATGAGGTACACATGCACAGACCAATAGAGCATGTGTTTGGGATGCTCAAGTCATGGTTCTGGTGCCTGGACATATCCAGAGGAGCCTTTCAGTACTTACCAGCAACATGTACCCAAATTGTCATCATATGTGCCATACTACACAATATGATCCTGCGAAAACAGCTGCAGCAGGAACAGCATGGGGCAGGACCAAACAGTCCCCCACCATTGCCAAGGCCTGCACAGGCACAGAGTGACTCAGAGGAGGAACAACCTGAGCCTGCCCCAGTAGGCAGAAGGGGGCATGCCCACTATGTTCAGGCCTTGGCAAAGAGGCTACGCATAGCACATACACTGACATGGTAGGATCACAGGGAATGACACCTCACTTCGACTCACACATACAGTAAAAGGGATGCCAAACATGACACTACTGGTGCTTAACCATGTATAGGGAGTGTACTATGTGCATCTGACATAGTCAGCCCTCCAGCACCATCCTCAACACTGGCACAGCCACAAGGTAAGTCACTCTCACTATCAATTGATGAATGGAGTATAATGTTCTGCTACCTGTATCTATGGTATGGATGTGAGCATGCAAAAGAATCGGGTGGCTGAATGAGATGCCAGCAAATAGTAGACACCTATATCGACAGCATGAAATCCTTAACAAATACTGGTGTCAACATAGCAGGCAGTACTAGCCAATTGACAAAACCCAATGCAAGACATGTGGTGGGCCAAATGTGTGTCCATAGGACACACACATGCATGTCAGTGAGGCTCACATACCAAACAACAGTCTTAGCCAACATGACTGGTGTAGACAAGCACAAAGAAAGGCTGTGCTAAGGCCTCTGATTGATGGCTATGGAGAACAGCCCCCATCCAGACCTACACAGACAGACTACAACAGCTCAGGCAGTAGGATGTTAGTTCTGAAGTGTAAGAAGTCTGAAACTGAAATGCAGGTCAATAAAACCTAAGAACTGTAATACACTGATGTGCCTCTAGTCTGCATGATAGGTCAGAATACAAAATGAAATGGAGTACCTGAAATACCAGTACAGTCATAGCAAATGTGTACAGTTGTCAGGTGTGCCCCCCCACCACAATCCTATGTAGAAATGCAGTAACATGTTGTTGTTGTGTCTTTCGGCTTTTCCTGGTTAGGGGTCGCCACAGCAGAACTCTGTTCCGCTAATGACTGGCAGTAGATTTTTACGTGCCGAGTTGCCGGCCCTGACACACAAACTTCAATGAAGGTACGCCCATTCACACATGTCTCCACACAGAAGACGGTCTAGCTGAGAATTGAACAGGACAATGTCTTATTGTGAGTCGACATGTGTAGGTATAATAACAGTGGAGCACAGATTACTTGAACTGGTCGAAGTAGCGGGATAGATTGTAGCATGTGTACAATATGCAGGGCTGTGTGTGTTAGGTTGGTGTGTGTTGGATATTGTGTGAGACTGGTCAGCATGTAGACATGGTGGGTTGTGTCCTGGTGGCCAATGACCAGTACTGCTGATGACAGGGCCAAGTTCTCACTTCTGCAATGCCAAACACAATGCATCCCAGCAAGACACATTCCAGCAGTAATCCATACTAATTATTCTGATGTAATACCTGTCACCATCTGAAAGATGGACATGGCATGAATGTGGGCCCAGGCATACAAACAATACACAGGTGAAAGTACCCTACACAGAGAGTGCATAAAATGTTACTGTCAAATGGACACACCTTTGGAATTGTACATACAGGTTAGCAGCACATTCGTTGGGTTTGCAGTATGGAATACTGATGGCGTCTGGCCAAACACTGACAGACCACAAAAGTCACAGGTATGAAGTACTGAGAAACTGTTGATGTCCCTGCACAAGCCAGCATAAGTGGAATTCCCCATGTATATCTGTGAGTCAGCTTTAAGTAGATTCCATAGCACACATGCACCCAGCCCACCTCATCATCAGCCACAGGTACCTCACAGGTCTTATCCCTGCTGCTGGGAATGAGTACAATATGACTCCCTCCTCTGTATGGGAATAGCCACAGAATGCAGCATGCTGAAGAGGTGTCCTGTGCAGGTGTGTCCCTAGCTGTAAGCAGCACCCTGCCAGCATCCACACCACTGGATCAATGTGGTCAGAAACTATTGACATTAACATCTTGCACACCTAGCCTGTCACCCCAGGGGAATATAGTGGCTTGCAGCCTGGGAATGTAGAAGTGACACAATGCACCGGCCTACTACAGATGGCCTGCATCACTACCAAATACCCTACAGTCCTCTGTCAAAGGTCTGTGTCTCACCCATACTGCCAATGTATGGTATTTCATGGACTCCCAAATAACAACATACCACAGTCCACAAAACCCAAATATAAGGCCATGTTGACAAATCCCAGTAGCATGTCCACCATGTCCTACTGCATGAACTGTGGACCAACCCCTAAATACTGTTGGGAAGAAGTGATAACTATAGGGATACTTATCAGATAACATTTGCATAATGTTCAGAAGAGAACAGAATAACGCGAGGGGGGGTAGAAGCATGGACGCCATGGAGTGTGTGAAGTCTGAAACTCAGCTGTGTGCACATACTTTCCCTGCCTGCAAACACAAGAATGGGTGGCTACAAACCTGCTCATAAACCACCATGTGAAGGGGTAATGACCAGAAATATGAGCCCTGGCTCTGGGTAACCTGTGTGAATCTATTCAGCTGTGAGGTATGGCCACAGCAGTATATGGCCATACTGTCATGTCAATGGATGTACAGGTATGGGATCTTCAGCCACCACTGTACCAAGGTGATGAATATTTACACAGACCCATCAGCAAGTGTCTGCAGCTCCCCCTCCAGAATGACATGATTGTGTAAGAATATGTAGGCTGCAGACCACAATACTGGACACAGCTTCATTCACCCTGTGTTCCCCCAGGAAATTACTACAAGCAAATATGTATACCTGACAGTAGTTGATGACATAAAACATCATAGTGTAAAACAGTACATATGTCTAAATATCTCTGTTAACACCAAAACCATGTAGCAGAAGGAACACAGATACAATTACTTACAGTAACCCACTATCCTTTGCCCATTGTGACCTCATATTGTCAACCAATCTAAAGCTATCCTGCATAAACAGGTTGCTAGCTGTAGGTGTAGAATACAAAAGCCTGCACTGGAGTACAATCTACCTGGAATGGATTCACACATTCAGTACAGAAGGTTATATTGGGCATGCTCAATGAAACAAAGCCCATGTCTGACAACAAAATAATGAAAGGTCATACTGGGTATGCTCTTACACTTACAGAAATGAAGCCCATGTCTGGCAACAACAGTGGACTATACATATCTGACAATCACAGATGTTTGTGCACACACTTCACATTGCACACCAGTCATGCTTTGCACACACATTGGATAGGAATACACACATATATCTAAAGACAACACACTAAAACAGGCAAAACTTACACATACATAGATGTGTGGAAGAGAGTGATAGACAGTGACAAAGAGCTTCCCATCATGAGGCATGTCCCACCCAGCACACATCCAATTGGCTAAAACCACATGATGTGCAAATGTCAATCACTGTAGACATTTGCTTCTGGTATCGCTCAGCATTATAGTGTCTGTGGTGCTTATGATAACTGTATAACATGACTGTACAAGTCATTATTCATCTAGCAGTTGTATACACATTCCTGTTAAATGTAAACCTGTGTGTGACTGAGTGTTGTGTGTGTGCTTCCAGATGAATGGTTTATGGCAATTCACACACACTGCACTCCCGATTGCCCTACTTGGCAAGCCTGCTGATGTCATTCACCTTGAAATACACCTTTGGTGAATGAGTATCCCTATAAGCTCAGTGGTGTGCACTATAACTGCTTAATGCTAAAGTGTAATGTATTAATTAGGTAGGAGTTCTAATGCCAGAAATGGCAACTGTGAAACGCTGGGTGTGTGTGTTTGTCTGTGTAGGGTTCAGTGCTTTTGAGGACATTCACAGTCACTACACTTTCAATTGCCCTACTTTGGCAAGCCTGCTGATGTCGTTCAACATGAAATACACCTTTGGAGAAGAAGTAGCCCTATAAGCTCCATGGCACGTGCTATAACTGCGTAATGCTTATAGTGTGATGTACTAGTTAGGTAGGAGTTCTAATCCCAGACATAGCAACTATGAGACTGTGTGTGTGTGTGTGTGTGTGTGTGTGTGTGTGTGTGTGTGTGTGTGTGTGTGTGTGTGTGTTTGGTTGTGTGTGTTGGTAGGGATCAATACTTTTTTGGCCATTCACAGTCACTAGACACTCTTAAAAATGGAGAACACCGATGTCTGTGCAGTAATAGAGACCTGGTTCAAGGCTCCAGAGAGCACCCCTACAATACCAGGCTACAACTCTTACCACACTTTTCAGCTACCAAACCAGGACCAAAACACTAAAGGTGGAGGAGTGTCCATATTCACCAAGGATATTCACACCACCAGGCTAGATGCCCAACACAATGTGTCTGAAATTCTCCAGGTGCAACTAACACTAGGTAAGACTGCAATCCAAATTGTAGCTTGCTACAGATCCCCCACCATGCCCCAAAAATCTCACTACACCTTTCTAAACATACTGGAAAATATTAAGATACAACCAGTCACCCTAATACTGGGTCATTTCAACTATCTTGCCATTAACTGGGAAAACTACTTGTGTACTAAAGCCTTTGCCCAACAGTTCTTGGAATTCATAAATTCCAATGCCCAGGATCAACTAATCCATAGTCCCACCAGGGGCTCCAATATCCTAGACCTGGTCATTACCAACATGGGAAATCAATGCTCCACACCTATGGTCACCCCCTCGTTGGTCAGGTCTGACCATAAGCTAATCACCCTTGACATCCACATCCCTCCCCCACCCCCAGTAAGAAAACCTCTGTAAAAAAACTTCTCCAAAGCCAACTTCATACTATTCAAGTCAGAAGTGATGGGAACTGAAATTTCGACTGCTGAATCCTACAGTATGGCACTGTACAAGCATATCCACTTGCGCATGAATCTTGCCATCCCAAATAGAACCAAGATGATCTCCTCCCAAAAAAGGAAGCCAATCTGGTGGTCCCCTGCCATAAACAAACTTTACAACAAAAGGAAGAAACTGTTGCAGAAAAGAGGAAAATTCCAGGATGCAATAAACTCCATTACCAGCCTCAGTAACAAGCTGAGATCTCTCATAAAATTCTCCAAAGCTAGTTATGAAAATAGCCAAAGATTCCATAGACAACCACAAGCCATTATATAGCTATGTCAGGAATCTAAATGGCAATGCTCAGATCTGCTCTGAGCTACAACAGAATGGCATTAAATATAGTGATCCCAAGGATATTGCCAATATCCTGGCAGATCGATTCAGTACCAACTTCACCCTCCTCTCACCCCCTAAAGGGCTCATCTCAATATCAAAATATTGCCAAATTCCAGTAATAATGGCCACACAGGTAAAAACCAAACTCTCCAAAGCTAAGAATACAACATCCATGGGACCTGACAAAATCCTGGGCTGTGTACTATATGAACTACAAAATGAACTGGCACCTCACCTATGTGCCATGTTTAATCATATCCTCACCTCAGGCTTTGTGCCCACTGAGTGGTGCACAGCTATAGTTATCCCATTCCAAAAGGGGGGGTCCACATTGGATCCTGGGAACTACCACCCCATCAGTCTGACAAGCCTGATCTGCAAGGCCATGGAATGTATTATCATGGAACTTATAAACAAATACATTGGAAATCTTCAAAGACTGGACCCCACCCAGTTTGGGTTCATTAAGGGCCAATCTTGTCTCCTGAACTTGATTGACTTCTTCAAATCAGTCTTCAGAGCTGTGGATGAGGGTAAGGTGGTCCACACAGCCTATCTGGACCTCACCAAGGCCTTCAACATGATCCCCCAGTCTGGAATCATAGATAAACTTACTAATCTGGGCATTAATCCCTACGTCACTCAATGGATTGCCAACTGGTTTACTGACAGAACCCACACTGTAAATGTAGCTGAATCCAAATCCAGCTCCAGACAAGTGACAAGTAGAGTAACTCAGGGTTCAGTCCTGGGACCTGTCTTGTTTGGCATCTACTTCTTTGACGTACAGGCCAACACTAAGGCTCTCTGGCTAACAAAGTTCACAGATGACTGCAAACTGGGAGCCATTATTGCATCCCTAAATGATATGGATATTCTACAAAAAGGCCTTACAGAAACAGATGCTTGGTGCCACAGCCATGGGCTCAAGCTCAATGCCAAGAAATGTAGAGTTAGCCCTTTTGGGAAGAAACATGTACCCGTGAATTACCACATAGGTGGCAGTACAGTAAACACTGAAAGTGTGATAAGAGACTTGTGGACACGAGTGGACAGTGGTCTCACCTTCGATAACCACATTGCCACAACAGTCAGGAAATCCTTCTGTGTGGAACACCCCATCACTAAGGGGCTTTTCATCCAGAAAAAAAGGAGGTCATTGTCCCACTGTACTCATCTCCAAGTAGACCCATTATAGAATACAATGCCCTGTTTGGTATGTACCTCTCAAAACATCTGTAAAAACTACAAAGGCCACAGAAATACCTGACTAAAAGAATCACAGGCCTAAAGCAGATGCCCTATGCTGACCATCTAAAAAAATCCAGCTATACTCTGTCACATATCATCTACTCAGAGGCGATCTCTGCTTAACATACAAGGCCATGTCAAACCTAGAGCTGTTGGACATGCTATACTTAAAGAAATCCCAATCCCTCAGAGCCACATGCTCCAGGGATCTAATCCTTGTCATCACAATGAACAAAGCATGCTGGAGGGATAGAAGACTTCCCTGACTCTGGAATAGACTGCCCATACATGTCAGGCAGAGTGCCTCTTTGGACCTCTTCAAAAGGAAGCTTGACAATTGGATGGGAGATAGGAAATTCACCCTGGGGATCACATCAGTTGCCCTGCTAGACAGGGGACCAGGGAAGTAAATATTGTGGGAAGAAATAGCCAGGGAATTGTTATGGCTAGGCTTGTATAGGCCCTAGGGCAGATAGCCTAGAAAACACATATGAACCTATGAACCTATGAACTACACTTTCCATTGCCCTACTTTGGCAAGCCTGCTGATGTCATTCACCTTGAAATACACCTTTGGGGAAAAAGTAGCCTTATAATCTCTGTGGCACCTGTTATAACTGTGTAATGCTATTGTGTGATGTACTAGTTATGTAGTTCTAATCCATCCCAGCCATGGCAATTGTGAGACTATGTGTGTGTGTGTGTGTGTGTGTGTGTGTGTGTGTGTGTGTGTGTGTGTGTGTGTGTGTGTGTTTGTCTGTCTGTGTAGGGATCAATGTTTTTGCGGCCATTCCCAGTCACTACACTTTCCATTGCCCTACTTTGGCAAGCCTGCTTATGTCATTCACCTTGAAATATACCTTTGGTGAAGGAGTAGCCCTATAAGCTCTGTGACACATGCTGTAACTGTGTAATTCTGTAGTGTGATGTACTAGTTAGATAGGAGTTTTAATCCCAGACATGGCAACTGTGTGTTTGTTTGTTTGTCTTTGTAGGTATCAATGCTTTTGAGGCCATTCACAGTCAAATCACTTTCCATTGCACTACTTTGGCATGCCTGCTGATGTCATTCACTTTGAAATACACCTTTGGGGAAGGAGTTGCTCTGTAAGCTCTGTGGTGCATGCTATAACTGCTTAATGCTGTAGTGTGAGGTAGGAGTTCTAATCCCAGATATGGCAACTGTAAAATTCTGTGTGTGTGTGATTCATTGTCTGTGTAGGGATCAATGCTTTTGAGGCCATTCACATTCACTACACTTTCCATTGCCCTACTTTGGCAAGTCTGCTGATGTCATTCACTTTGAAATACACCTTTCAGGAAGAAGTAGTCCTGTAAGCTCCATGGCATTTGTTCTAACTGCATAAGGCTGTAGTGTGATATACTAGTTAGGTAGAAGGTCTAATGCCAGACATGGAAACTGTGAAATACTATGTCTGTTTGCATGTGTAGGGATCTTTGCTTTTGAGGCCATTCAAAATCAAATCATTTTCCATTGCCTTACTTTGGCAAGCCTGTTGATGTCATTCACTTTGAGATACACCTTTGGAGAAGGAGTAGCTGTGTAAGCTCCTTGGTGTGTGCTATAACTGCATAATAATGTAGTATGATGTTCTAGTTAGGTAGGAGTTCTAATCCCAGATATGGAAACTGTGAAACTGTGTGTGTGTGTGTGTGTGTGTGTGTGTGTGTGTGTGTGTGTGTGTTTGTCTTTGTAGGAATCTTTGCTTTTGAGGCCATTCACAGTCAAATCACTTTCCATTGCCCTACTTTGGCAAGCCTCTTTGGGGAAGAGATAGCCCTATAAGATCTGTGGCATGTGTTCTAACTTCGTAATGCTATGATATACTAGTTCGGTAGGAGTTCTAATCCTAGACATGGCAGCTGTGTGACTGTGTGTGTGTGTGTGTGTGTGTGTGTGTGTGTGTGTGTGTGTGTGTGTGTGTGTGTGTGTGTTTGTCATCAGTATCCTGTATGGAGATAGCTGTGATTGTGTATTAACAGGACTCATTGTGGAGCGAGTTTTACAAATTTCTTATATGGAGGACTTATATGTCACAATGTCCACCTTACAAAGACAACAGATGTCAAACAGCAGAGAGGCTGGTGTAGACAATCCATTCCCCAACATGTAACATTATGGATTGGGGAACAATATAGACAACCCTTGTATTATCCAGATAACACTCTCCATCCATGTCTCATACACAAACACAGTTGGTTAGGTAACAACCACTATGTTGGTAGTTCCCTGCATATTGCCAACAGACAGTAACCATGGTGTGATTGCAGTGGACTACAGAGGACATGGCACCCTGTTCCATCCATACAATAGGCACATCATTGCATACACTGGTTCTTTGCTAAGTTCCCCACTGGAAGCCTGCAACAACTGTAGAGTCACTAAATGTAATCCACAAAGGAAATACCATGCCTTATACATATGCCTGTATGGACAGATGCCACTAACACCAGTGAATACCTGTATCATGCTGTCAATGTAGGTGCAGGATCAACCTGAGTTCCATTGCCAGTTCTCACCACATGAGGTCAGGAATGCCACATCAGATGATAACAATATGTCCACACAACATGCCCCAGACACCCCAGGTACACTTCCACATGTCACAGAACATGCATGTGGGACATGCGCACATCCCAGACACCATCCATGTTATGAAATATAGAACACATACATGGCAAGCATTGCACAGCACTGGCCAGCCACAATAGTAACCCAGATGAGTGGATGGTGAATACAATACCCACCTGTGTGGGCCAATCCAGAGACTACACCCCTGAGCCACACTGCAGACCATTGTCATGTGGCCTGATGTCAAGGTATATCCTTTGCCTAGCCTTGTACAGCCTTCTGGCACAGTCAACCACTACACATCTGTGAAGCAATGAACCCATGCATATCAGTACTGGCAAACCTGTATCTGTGTGTGTGTGGAGATTAATGATTTGGAAGCCATTCACACTCACTACACCTCCCATTGCCCTCTGATGGCAGTCACCTTGACATACTTTTTGCCCATATATCAGCCTGATAACCTCTGTGGTGCATGTGATACCTGAGTAATACTGTAGTGTAGCAAACTAGTTAGTTAGGAATTCTAATCCTGACCCTGCCAACTGTGATAATGTGTGTGAGTTCCCAAGAGAGTGTGGCTGTGTCATGCTTGACACCTGTTTTTGTTGACAGTCACATGTACTACACCTACCTTATCCCTCCTTTATCACTGTTGTTGACGTCACTCACCTTCAAATATATCTTTGCACAGTTCCCAACATATAAGCTTTGTGGCACATGTAATAACTGCATAAAAATGTAATAGCAATACATAGTCAGGCTGGGGTTTGAAACCCTGTACTGGTAAGTGTGTGACACAAGCATGCTTAGCTTATACTATCCTACCCCCTTCCTTTCTTACTTTGTCTCTGTCTGTCTCTCTCACTCCATCTCTGGTGGATATGGAGAAGAACACCTGCTTTGCTTAGGCAGCAGCTTGTGTTTTGTAAGTGATGCTCATGATCAACTGATGGCCTGTGCATGAATTGCAGTCCCCTACTAGCTGATTACATGTGGAACAGCTGTGGTAACATTCCCATGTCCAGTTGTATGGAAACACACTCCTATAACTAGGAACATCATGTGGGTGTTGGCCCTTTTCATTCACTGTGAGCATGACTTCATGTCGGTGTTTGGCAAACAGCATCACAGTGGGTAGTGGGATATACCTCTTACACCATACACTGTAGATACAGGCCAACAAACAGGAGGGGGATGTTCCAGACATGACTACAGAATGCAAGTCTTGCTCTACTGCATTTGAAGTAATGCTGGTTTAACAGGGTTTGTGTGGATATGGCTGGTCTACATGATTTAATACTTGTCATGACAGTGTTATGTGGTTGAGGAAATCCCCACCTGTAGGGCTATCTGCAGACTGGCCAGTGTTTGGTTTCTTACATGTGTTGTGTTACTGACATATGACCTATCTTTAGAAATGCAGTAGCATAGTGTGAGGATTGCAGTCAGTACATGGTGACAGCCATGAGAGTTACTGACTTCATATCCCTCAGAAGACATATGTCACAACAAACCTTGTTACACCAGTAAATGTATGAGATTATCACAGCAACATGTCAATATTGGCCCTGTGTTTCTGCCTCCAGCCACAACTCCATCAACCTTTGTACATATGTCATGCAGTAAGAGGTGCATATGTTCAGTACACCATTATTTATTGACATCATACCTGATAACAAGCCAGTGAGATATCAGACTGCTAGCTATGTTATGTATAATAGGGGTTATATTTGAGGACAAAACTTGGACATTCTGCTGTAGTGTGTACAGCAGTGAGGTCTGTGTACTTATGGCATTTGTTGACAGAGTGTGTATTGCGAATATGTACCTTGGCCTGTGTACAGACTGTGGTAGATGTCATTGTTCTTGGTCCTGTTCTATCTGATGTTGCATGCTGCTCCAGTGTATGGTATAGTATCGGCTTACATTTTTGTAGGGCCAAGCCCACACATGTCCCATACCATAGTCAGGCATCGGAATACACTGTGAATTGGCCCAGTATATGTAGGGTTAGTGTGTGAGTGGCACATATGAGGATGGTGTTGATCAGACAGTCCATATACTGTAGTATTAAGCACGCTTACCATATGTGGCTGTGGCTGTGTTCACATTGGTTGTGGGGATGGGCATAGGTGTCTGTTACTCCATGCTGCTACATGCCTGTAGAGCCTGCTATATTTGCAGGTACATGTGTATTCCCCCATAGGAAATGTAAGCCAGTGTTGTGGCAATCTGACTGTAGTTTGCACAGTGCTTTGTGACATGCCTAACAGCTCAATGTACTTACCAGCGTGAGGTTATATCCAAATATTTGACAGATGTACTGCTGCTAGGCTAGCATAACTGTTGTGTATTTCTGACAAAGCAGTAGGAGGCTGTACAGATATATGTCACTAACTAGTGGGTAGTATGTGGGCTTGTGACCTCTGCTCCTCCAGTTATTATGTGTCAGGACAGAGAGGAGTATGTGAATGCATAAAATGTGTGAGCATATGTATTCCAGTACATACCTACTTACATGGCTGTTAACATCCACATTGTCAGGCTTGGTCCACACGTCTTGTACTAAAGGGTTCTGTGTATACCTCTGGACTGAACAGAGTGTGTCAGACTGTCCACATTTATTGGTCATATCTTCTGCTGTATTCCAAAGGACTATTACTGTGATATCTGTGGTACTGTACTATGATGATCTTAGGATGTCTGTCAGTAACTAATAGTGTACATGTCAATATGAGATGTGACTTCCCACACAAAACATTTCAGTTAAGACAACCCCTGTTACAGTAGCAACAGTCTACATTTATACCTGCAATACTTACATGACATCCCCTTGCACTAACAGGTTGCGACTGTTGGTGCTGAGGTATGACTCCACTCCATGTTCTGGACATATGCTGAACATATATATATATATATATATATATATATATATATATATATATATACACATATACATATATACATACATATATGGATATATATATATATATATATATATATATATATATATGTATGTATATATATATATATATATACATAATATATATATATATATATATATAAATATTTAACTATAAATATCTATATATATACATATATAGATATATATATATAGATATATATATATATATATATAGAGATAGATCTATATATGACCATATATATAATGCAATATACAGATGGATATAAATGCATATATATATGAATATATATGTGTATGTACATGTGCACATATGTATGTATATATATATATATATATATATATATATATATATATATATATAGATAGATATATCCATATCCTTGTTACGTGTAAACATTATTGTTGTTTATACCTTCCCAGATGTATCACACCGTATTTATCTCATATGTGTATATTTAGATATAACAACGTACGTGATTCAACAGTAATGTCACTAACAAGTATTACGCCTTTGTAGAAGTCATAGCAGTTGTTCAATACTATTTAGTATGGTACTGACAGATATATTAAAAAAACAACAACAGTCTTCACAGCTGTGATGGCTTAGTGGTCAACTGCTGTGGCTATCGTGTACAGAGTCCTGGGTTCAAGACCTACAAGGGTTGTTTTTTTTTTTTGTTACTGGGCAATACAAGGGCTGTTGGATACAAAGAGGTTAAGGCAGTTTTGAGCAGCTTTAAGCTGGTTTGTGAAGGTTTGTGTGATGTTAAGTGCTGCTAACGTACGGTTAAATGTACGGGCACTTACGCCACGTAGGCTTCCCTTACCAGTGCACAAATGTGCTTAGTATTTACATTGCAACAATGCTGAAACCTGCTAAGCATGGCTCAGCCCTGGTAACCAGAGGTCACATTCTGGTCTGATAAAACAGCAGGGTAATGAAATTTTTAGTAAGTGTATTTGATGTCATGTACATAACATGCATCTATGTACTGCCATTACAGTAGCAAGGGGTGTGAGCCTACTGTCTGGGACACCTGAGTATATATGGCTTGTACAACACTCTTTTCTGTTTGAATGTGTTACATACATGGGTTGTATCCCAGGTTATATGCAGTCACACTGGCATGTAGTGTATCATTATGTTACTACTGTTGACAGTGCTTTCCTATGTAAGAGTAGATTGTAGAATGTAGTACTGGAACCAAACAAATCTCCATGCAAAGATGGACTCTGAGTCCTCACTGTCATGTTCCTGGTGAGTGAACTGTGTCTCATTAAATATTTCCTACTGGATAATGATCTGACATGTGGAAAATAACTGTAGACTATCGTGTGTACAGCCCATGTCAGTGAGGGCTGCTGTTATGTAGTAATGGCATACCTATCAGTGTCAGACGTCTATCTGTCAACACATTCATCCTAATGCATAGCTAGTTGGCTAGCTGATATCTGTCTGTCCTCTGTACAGATGTGCAGATGTCAGGTATCCATCCTGGCTACTTACAGGCAATCTATGCTTGACTGACTGACACTGACATGTCTGCCCAGCTGTGTTATAAATGTCACAGCTAGGAATCCACACCTTGTACCCACCACATGCCATAGATTCCTCAACTACACTACCACAGTCAACAGAACATGCTTGGGTACAGGTCTCCAAGACAGACACTAACCATGTTATGTAACACATGTTGCATACATGTCAACTGGAACACCTCACTGGCCCTCTGCAACAGGCAACCAGATGATTGACTGATGCATATAACTCTCAACCTGAGGCTCACCCCTGTGATTTCTGTTGATAGATGGCCTGCTGGCACAAGGCAGGTGGCATGATACCACTGCACACACATCCCCTACACTTCCCATCTCTCCATGGACAATAGCCTGGTACACACCTATGAACACCTGCACCAATGGACCCCAGTACTGACAAATGTGTATGTGTGCATTACTAAGAATATCAGTGTCTGTGTGTTTGTAGACATGTAGTTGAGAATACTCTGAGGTCCTTCATAACCACCCCCATTGCCATAGTAATGTGTGGCTGCTGCTGTACCAGACATTACATGTACCATGTTACACTCTTCTCCCTAAGGGCAACCCAGGGCTTGCAGTACCAGCACAACACTGCTGTACAAATTGGTTGATAGGCATGGGATACCCACTGAGTTCTGGCAAGGGTGTGTATGTGTGCATGTGTGTATATTTGTAGGGTACAGCATTCTGAGGCCACATTCTCCTAATACAATACTCCTTGCCACACAGTATTAGAGATAGTGATGTTGCTGACTGTAGGAGATGCATGACAATGCATCACCCTACTATACCTGTGGCATGTGCATCAGATGCATATCCCTGTAGTAGCACTCTTGGGCTAAACAAGGTGTTGTATTGCAATCCTGATCAATGTGTGATGGTGGGTATGTCAGAGTGTTATCATGGGTTTCAGTGTGTACAATATCCACTGTGAGGTGTGGGTGCTGGGTATACTATCTTTATACTATGGTACCCCTAGAACATGTCCGATGTTCCACTGTATGGGGACCACTGTCACCATCAACCATACTGGTAACTGATAACACTATCCAGCCCAGTTATGCATCCCGCCCCCACCCCAAACAAAAAAGACCATAGTGAAGAACTTCTCTAAAGCAAACTTCACACTACTCAAGACTGGTGCGGTATCCTTCAAGGCCCTGAGTCAGAAACCACAACACAACACAAAGAAGCCCTTACAAAAACCTTCTATGAACACCTCCCAGGACTGCCTGGAGGGACTGCATGGATCAGGCAATCCCAAAGACTCTTTCCAACAAAGGTCCACAAAGGAGTCTGGTGGACCCCAGCCATTAAAGAGGATACAATAAGAGGAGAAAAGATGAGAAATGAATCCACAAAAGGAAATAAAGGGTTAGTAACCCTAAAAATTTTATTATTCGAGCAGATATGCTCAGAATTAGTCCAAAATGATAGACAGGTTCAGTGCAAACTTCACCCCCTCCCCCTAAAGGAGAGAGATATCAGCCAGCCGTAGCCTCCCTCCTCCTCATCTCAAATGGTGAAAGCTGCTCTGCTCTAAAGCTAAAACACAGCATCAATATTAAACCCGCATACAAGGCAGCTGTTTAATCTCAGCAGCCCACAGGATAGATGCCCCCAAGGAGTGATGGCAGCGCAACTGTGGTCCCACACCACAAAGGTCCGTATTTGGTGGACCCTGGTAAAGCAAGCTACAACAGCAACAAGTCTAGTATGCAGAGGGAGGGAGAGAGAGCTCATAAACAAAACAATAATATAGGACTTACGACCAGTGGACCCGACCCAGTTCAGTTGTCAGACTCCAAGCCGGTCAAGTGTGGTGTCCCAGGGCAGGCTCGGGTCCTTGGGCCCTATTGTTTGGGCATCTACTTCAGAAGTACAGGCCAACATGGGAGGATTTTGGCTGACAAAGTTTGCAGATGACTGCAAACTGGGCCATAGTGGAAAAAGTCATGGGACACTGATATTATCCTTCAGAAGGGACTCCGAAACAGATGGGTGCCAGGGCCGCCAGCCATGGCCAAAATGTATAAAAAAATCCTTATACAAACTTCGGGAAAACAAGCAAACCCTAAGCTACCATATAGGTATATAATCCACTGCACAGGCTAAGGTGGTTAGAAGACCTTCTCTATTGCCACCCTGGATCATGAAAGGATTCACTTCCAGATCTAGTGAGGTCATTGTGTGTTGTACTCTTATCATTCGCTATCAGACCAATGATAGAGTACAGTACCCGGGTCTCTCACCCGGCACCCGACATCTGCAGCAATTGGAGGAGACCCCAAGAACCCTCAAGGAAAAGGACTGAGGACTCCAAAATCATCATATGCTGCCGGGTGGGAAAAGCTCTCCAGCTCTATTCAGTCGCATCAGCCTGGCTCCAGAGTGACATCGACATACAAGGCCATGTCCAACTAACCCACAATGAATGCTCTCCACCAACAAAACCTCAAAAATCCAACCACACAAAACAGCTAGAATAATAACGCAGCACGGATATAAATAGTACGAGCCCGGAGATGATAGATTTCCAAGACATGCACTCTGCTGTCCTAGTGGAATATAATCCTCGGAGTGAGGCCAGAGCACACCGCTGATCTAGACAGAGAAATCTAGACCTGTGGGATGATGGAGGGCATTAGGTTTACCCATCAATCTCTCTGGGTCACTGCTGGACAGAGGCACAACAAACTAATGGGCACAGTATTTTTTCCATATAAGGGGGGTGGAAGCCTAGGCTTATAAATGCCTTAAAATAAATGCCCCTATGAACCTATGTGCTGTGTACAACTTATCTATAACAAAATGGACACACTGACAAGGTAGTTAGCACTGATAAGTCCAGGTCTCTCAGATGTGTGTCTGAGTGTTATGTGTTTGTCAGTGTGTATATGACAGTATGTCACACTATGTATTGTCCATAAACAACCAGTACATCCCCCATTACCATAATGTACAGGCCTAGGGATGTTCTTCACATAACATGTAACCTGGAACACACCTCATCCTAAAAGCTGTGTTGTGTATGCAATTAAGGCCACACACATCAGTACCACTACATACCTAGGTAGGGGTTCTAGTCCCAGTGTTGCCAAGTAAGAGTGTGTGTGTATGTGTATGTGTAGGCATCTACTTCCGTTTGTAGAATATACATGTCTCAGGAGGTCAGCTGTCTGAGAACTGCCTGGCATATGCTAACATTTCACAGGTATCATCATGTGGAAATACAATCCATCGCAACTAGTGGTAGATGTGTAAATGCCCTCTTCCCCACTGTATAGGTGTGAAGCGATACTGGGGTTGGTATATATAGCTGGGTGTGGCTCTTGCAGACACAGCCGCCATCATTGCAGTTACTGTTGAGTGTATCGCCCTGTTTAGCTGGCTGCAATACTGTACAGTTCATGTTAACAGGTTAAGTAGTTGTCGATCACACTATCTGCAGTTCTACAGCATCTCTCACCCTCCAAAGGGTAGGGCTGTTCCACCCACACCAGCACACCTATGTTTACCGAATTGAGGATTGCACTACATTGGGGAAGGGGACATATACCCTGCCAGTACCATTGTCAATGACATTAAACCAGCGGACTGCTTATTTCACAATGTGTTGTTGTGCCTATTCTGTCTTGGTGGAATTACATAGGCTGCAATGTGTTCCTTGCACAGGTACATCCATCCATGTGTACAGTATTCTCTGTGTATTGCATCAACGCCAAAGCCTCTGTGTGTGTTATACACAAACATGTGGTGTGTACTACCCAGTACACTTACCATTGTCAACTGTATAAGGGCTGTTGACAGCAGCCACCATTCACACACCTGTATACACCATCCCCAGACCAATCAGCCATGTGGCACATGCAGTAACTGTTATACAGACCTGTGGCATGTGTTCTCCTGTACCCAGGATATGGCACAGCCAAGGTGTCACCACAGAGCCATATCCCTTGTAGGATCAAACAGCAGACCATTTTACTGCTGACACATGGACACCTACAACACAAACAGAATGCATTATGGAAACCACAATCACTCAGTGTTAATAACAACTATAATGCATCATGGCTGGACAGCTACTCTTCCTGACATGTAAGCATTAAACTTTACTGCTGATAACATGTTACACAGCATTACATTGGTACACCATAGTACTATCACTGTGTGAATCAGAACCATATTAGCCTGTCCCTGCATCGATGTTATGGATGACAGGGATGTGGCGCAGGTATCATTATATGCACAGGGTGCGTTGTTGGTTTTCCAGAGACCTAGGGTGAGCCATACATTTCACACCATGTGTGTGAGTGAGGGGGTTTAATTATTAATTTGGCCATGGTGATGTGGCGTGTGTAGGTATGAAGTGGCTCTAGCTGTGTTTGTATTGTGTGTGAGTATGCATGCACACAGTTCTGCCATGTGGCTGCCCTATACAGGTGTTTGTTGGACAGCTGAAGACCATAACTGGCAGGGTGTGCAGTTCACTGTCTCCAGCCATGGAGATGAGAACTGTGCCTGCCAGGGGCTCCATGGGCACCACCAGTACAAGCCACGATATGGTACTCTCCCCTGATGATGACATATGTCCGCTGGATGCAGGTTCCTCCTGGGATTGGTCAAGGCTATGTGCACATGGCCTGCTGTGTTGTGGTGTGGTCAACACCCCAAATGCAATGCTGGGGCTGGTACTGCCACTACAGTAGTGGCTCGGTGTTCTGGCATGTCGACATTGACCTCCAGATGTTGGTTTTGCTGGCCTACTTCCATGTGGCCATTGCACCACTCCCACCATATGCTCAAGCACTGAACTTCCACGGTCGGGGATTCCCACCATCTCACCCAACCATCTGTCCATGAGCTCTGAAAAACAATGGAGGGTACCTGCAACATCATGGATGTTGTCAGTAACAGCTGAATGAGTAGCCCTCTTGCAGTCTCAGAGCCTGTCTAGTGTACCAGTCCATACATGCCTGTACCTCTATGATGGCCTGAAACATGCGTGTGGTGGTGTCAGATGTGTCACTTCTACCAGGGGCACGATGGCCAGCAGCCCTCCAATGAGCACCCATGTACATCTGCCTATGTGGTACCCCACCGGACATCCAGCTATGACTGCTGTGTCCAGACACACATGCCATAGATACCACACTATCCTGTCCCATGCCACCAACCACCAACTGTCCCTCAGCTATGGACACCAATGATGGGGTATGTATAGGCATTGTGACTGTGTGCAGGGATGGGGTGGATAACAGTGGGATGTCAAACGATGGCACAGTTTCAACCCCTGACAACCCTACCTCAACACACCTATCATCATTTTCAGTGTTTGTATGGACACCAACATTAGATTGCCTGCAGGAGGGACCCTGACCCACCTCACCACCTGTGAGAGGAAAACAAGAAATGCACTTTAAGACCTGTATGTCATTGCTTAACAACACACACACACACACACACATACACACACGCACACACACACACACACACACACACACACACACACACACACACACACACACACACACACACACACACACACACACACACACACACACACACACACACACACCCTGACATTCCACCATACTACTTACCTGTCCCTGAGTTTACAGAATGTCCCTAGTTTTTTCTCTTAAGTTCCCCATCCTGCATCAGTCTTGAATTATTACAGTCAATAATACCAATCATTAACATATCATTCTTCTAATTGCTTAGAAAAGTGATCACATAACATAACCTGTTACTCCATTACCTCTTTGACTTGATTGGAGTTGTTTTTTTTCAAAGACTCCCTGATGTCATCTAGTGTTCAACCTGGTTTTGTCCAGACATCTTGACACCCATATGTTATGGGCTACTACAGTCACTCAATAATGTCACGCACTGGAGTGTCATACATAACTATTGTTCAGCAGATGCAAGATCTGTTGCTCTATTAACTTTTTATGTGGACTACAGTAATATTTGGAAACACTCTCTGGTGTTGTCTAGTAATTCCCCAATGCATCTGTAGTGCTGCATACATGGGTATTATTTTGCCTTTCTGCTGATTGCAATTAGAGCTATATCCCCGGTGTCTAGTTTTCCCTTCCAATGCATGTTTCATACTGCAGACATTATTATACTATCAGGTGTCCTGACATTACGTCAGTAAAGTATTCCTGGTGTCTCATGTGTCTGTCCATGTCCATGTACTGCACGATTTCAAAGGGAAGTTGAGAGGTATGAACAACCCCACATTCACACATGTGCATACATGGACACACACATATACACACACACATTCTACATACATCAACCCCTCCACTCCACCAGATAGCACTTACAGACACATTACCCCCCCACACACACACACACACACACACACACACACACACACACACACACACACACACACACACACACACACACACACACAAACACACACACACACACACACACACACACACACACACACACACACACACACACACACACACACACACACACACACACTTGCAGGTGAGGTTGCACAAAGATATTACACACAGACCTCTCATTACTCATCTGTCAATATACATGACATATGGCACTCAACAGCATGCAGTACAGCTATAGTCAATCATTGCTAGCAACATTATACATCTCTGTGATGCACGGGTTGTGCTAGTAGGTGATGCCCCTTCCCCTGGAACACACTTCACCCATGTACACAGTATTGCTGTGCACCTGTTTGGCACCCTGGCATTCACACATGTGCATACATGGACATGCACATATACACACACACGCATTCTACATACATCAACCCCCTCCACTCCAACAGATAGCACTTACAGACATATTACCCCCCCCCCACACACACACACACTTACAGGTGAGGTTGCACAACGATATTACACACAGACCTCTCATTACCCATCTGTCAACATACATGCCATATGGCACTCAACAGCATGCAGTGCAGCTATAGTCAACCCCTGCTAGCAACATTATACATCTTTGTTATGCACGGGTTGTGTTAGTAGGTGATGCCCCTTCCCCTGGAACACACTGCACCCATGTACACAGCATTACTGTGCACCTGTTTGGCACCCTGGCATGTACTGTGCACCATACCTCACAGGTGTACACACCATTGCTGAATGTGTATATGTGTGTCAGTTATGTTTGCTCTGCTCTTCACAGCTCCTATGTTTTTGTCCAACACATACCTGGGATGATATATGGACAGATGTAATTTGTGAATGCCTGATGTCTTATTTACAGATATCATTATCAGCGGTGGATGTATGGCCAATAAAATGCAATTACACTGACAACCTTCAAACCTTACCATGGCTATGGGGAGTGTACATGCCCTTATTGATATGGTGCTCTCTTCCTTCATATTACTGTATATGTTAACATTACACGAATCTGATATGTGACACATGACCTGTGCAATCAAATGCAGTGTCAAACAAATGTGTTGTGTAGATGCTGATTGAGATGCATACAATTTGTGGGTGGATATGTGTGCATGCCCTTATCATGATGGTTTGCTGTACCTACTGTTATGTGTACAACAGCAGGCACTATTTCTGGCAGGGGTATACTAGCATGGGCCATCTGCATTTGCCAGTATTTGGTCACTCTGCCCTACAAATGTCCCCCAACTCTGCATGAGTGCAATGTCAACTCAGGTACACATCCCTTGGAGGTCACACAGTGCCGTCACTATTGCTGTGGAGTCAGGGTTATCTCTGCCACAGTTCCTGACCTTGACTGTGTGCAGATACAGCAATTTGTAGCATCCCTTTGGATCTCTGCTTCAGTGCACTGCTGTGTTTCATGATGACACCCCTCCCCACCCTCAGCCTTTTTGCAGATGTATGACAAGTATGGCCTACACATGTGTGTCATTTTGCAGTGTCCCAAACACTGAACACCATGTGTACCAGCCTAGTCCTTGCTAATGAATGGCAAACATACAGGTGTACACTGGCACCAGCAAGGTACAGATAGCGATGGTGGGCCTGAGGTGGGGTGAGCTGTTGGTTGTGCAGCACATGTATCTTAATTGATACTGTCTGTAGGTTTCCAACGTGGTCTTGGCACACCAGTACACATTACAAATGCATGCCTTTTGGGGACCTTTGCTGCTATGCATATGCTACCTGTAGAGAGGCCTGGCTGATGTTTCCTGTGGTACAACTGTCCCATCTGATTACCTTAACCCATGGGCCACACTTATGCAGAGTCCAGACATTTCCTGACATTGATACTACACAGTCTGTACTTGCTAGACATTCCTGCAACTCCCTCAGTATAGTGGCATGTTACTAAGAAGCCTGCATAACCAGTTTGCAACATGTGTCATCATCTGTCTTGGATGGCCATCTGTTTATTTTTACATTAATCCTGTCCCTTACATCCTCGCCACATACATGACTGTCTGCACAGTTTGCCATGGTATATGCAATGGTGAGGTAAGGCTACATGTCCAACTCCTAGGTGCTACCTGTTGGGTATGGGATCCATTCCATGGCTTGTAAGATGTGTGCAAGCCACAGCTGCTTCTGTTGCAGGTAGGTGGGAACATTTGATGGCCAAACATCTTGGACAGCAGACTATTTACTGGTGGAACATTGAGGACCTGTTCTTGCTGGAAGGTCCATACTCATGAAGAATGCATGCTGTCAGTACCTCAATAGCTGCTTCCACAATATGTTATCTGGAGTGTATGCACACATATGCTTCCAGTGTTTGTGAAGGTATGTATTCCCCATATTTGCTGTCCTAACATTCCATATTACACATTCATTGGTCATGTTAGGACAACATTGCAGGTTGTAAGGGTTGTGGAATGCAGTATTGTGATATGCCGTAGTGTAGCTCTGTAACAGTTGCCATTGTAATAGTGGTATATACACTGTTGTAGCACTGTATAAGGGTTATGTTTCAGACATGTCCCTACTGTAGGCCATTTGTCCCACCATTATGTTCATCTCTGTGCACACATTTTGCAATGACAGGTTGTTAGTTATATTGCAGGAGGGTTACATACCCCTCAGATACACCATCATGGTGACCACTGTGATGCAGTGCAGTTAACATCAACAATATGTGAACATGTACAGCATGCATTATGGGTAGGTGTGTTAAATGTGTGCATGGAGTATACCATGACCATAACATGACCAGTGTATTGGCAAACCTGAACAAACACCATACTTACCAGCTACAGACTACTGCCCCAGAGGTATACCAGAAGGACCTACATAACTGTGTAAGTGATGTGATGTCAGTAGCCACACCTGTGGCATTGGCACAGGGTGGGTGCAGCATTACAGCACATCAACAGTGCAAACCCACAATACTACAGACTATGCACATCTGTTTATTACTACAATGCAGTAACAGGCTATATATATTTCATCTCACATATGCATGATTTAACTCTACAGATGCAGATGGATACACAATAGAGGTTTACTGATGTGCCCTAAGGCCTTATAGGTCCATAGGTTCATAGGTTAGTACTAGGCTAACTGCCTTAGTGGGCTATTTTAAGCCTAGCCAATTACCCCATGTGAGAATCAAACCCTGCACCTTGTGTCCGGAAGGTAAACACCTTAATCATTATGCCATCCTCCCACCCCCATGCCTTACCTGCATGTTCCTCTGTCATTGTGTGGATAGCACCCACCTCCACTATGCTCTCTACCGAGTGTTGTGTTTGTGAGTGGGCAGGTGCCCCGAGGCTGGCGAGGAGCTCCTCAACATGTGTCCTGGGGGGCTGGATGGCATGAGCCCCCTGTTACAAGCTGGTCACCCCTAACTGCAGCAGCACACTGATGGGCATGGCAGAGTAGATCAGTGCATTGATGTTGGACCTGCTCATAACTGGAGTTATGCAGGCCAACATTGTTTACCCTGTGGACAAGATCGTTCCACAGAGCGGTTCTCTCCTGCAGATCATGGGCTGTACACCCGAACAGGGTGTCGTAGTGCTGCACCAGGTATGTGATGATGACATCATCCTCC
>NC_056733.1:1272956905-1273024405 GCF_019279795.1 Protopterus annectens | reverse complement strand
GTGTGTATATACATATATATATATATATATATATATATATATATATATATATATATATATATATATATATATATATATATATATATATATATATATATATATATATGTAAATATATGTATATATATATATATATATATATATATATGTGTGTGTGTGTGTGTATCTGCATATATATGTGTGTGTGTGTGTATGTATCATTGGAATGTATGTTGCTTCCACATTGTACTTTCTCTATGGTAGCCAGACTGTACTGCATGATATGTTATTGATACCATCCTGCCATCGCACAGGTGGGATGGATTACTGTTAACTTCTTGTGGCTATTTTTTGTAGGGTCCTGGGTATGGGACTTGCAAGTGTTTGTATTGTGTTGCAAGGCAGATTTGTTTGGCTGTGGGGTAGGGGATGATAATAATTACAAGAGGCACTTAGATTGGGCTCCTCACCCCCATTAATGGTGCCTTTGGTCATATATGTATTTGTTGTGTTCTCTTATATATATATATATATATATATATATATATATATATATATATATATATATATATATATATATATATATATATATATACATGCATACACATATAAATTCATTTCCTGTACTGTTGAATGACTGTGCTGGATGATATGTTTGTGAAAACATCAGAGTTATGTGTGTCTGACATGGCTTAGTGGTAAATCACTTTGGCTTTGCTGTGTAGGGTACTGGGTTTGAGACTTGCAAAGGTTGCTTATTTTGTTGCTGGTCAGAACAAGGACTATTGGTTACAGAGTGAAGGCACTTTAAAGCAGATGTAAGTGGGTTTGCTCAGGTTTGCATGATGGTAAGCAATGCTAACTTCTGGTTAAATATTTTTACACTCAGTTAGCCTCTAAATTGCTTATCCTGTGTAGGCATTGCTTACCCAGTGCAAACAGGATTAAATCCACTTACTGCTGCTTAAAACGACTTACTCCCGCTTACCCCCCACGCTAATTTCTTTAAAAGAAAAGAAACAGGGTTAATAGGAAAGTAGTGAAAAAAGGGCACAAAGAGGGAAAGACAGTAGGGAAAATAGCTAGGGATGTGCAGGATGGGTGTAGGGAAGGTCCATAGCTGCCCATTTCTTCTACAGCAACAGTTGTGCATATAGACTGATTTGGAGTTAGATTTGGAAACTCATGCCCCTGAGATATTGGTGAGGACAACAATAATATGTTGTGAAGCCAATTAGACCAGATTACATGTGTCCAGTGGACATGTGTGCGAAATGGACAGCTATGTATGCGGCAAGATTTTTTGGGGGGAACAGATTGCCCTTTTTTTAAAGTGAGAGTGGGATGTTGGGGAGAGATAGTAGGTATATTTGGGGATGTAGGTTGGGTAGAATGATAGACAAGACAGACCAGACAGCATAAAAGGGCAGTATATGACACATGTGGGGGGTAAACACCTTGGATGGGGAGGGGTGTTTGGAAGTCAGAAGTCCATGAGCCCTCAAATGGAATCAGTGGGACTGAGGTCCCCACCCATGGGCAGTCACCACTGCACCTTCACAGCCCCAAAGGTGGCTGTGCTGGGGGCTGGGTAGGAGGGGCAGGCTGACCCTCTAGATGCACCACGTGGCTCTCAAGCTGGTGTAGCTGATATCCAAACACCCTGCAGAGCTTGCTATGCACCAGACCCCAGACCTGATGATGGGTGACAGTTTCCTGTCCGTGCCCGCTCCCAGGGGGGTGAGCCCCATCCCCTGAGGTGGTTCCACCTGAAGGTGGTGCAGGACTAGGGGACGAGGAAGTCCCAGGGTGGGCCACAGATGTGATGTTGGCAGGTGCCATGGCCAGATGAGGTGGGAGAGGTGGGCCTGCTGGGACCGGCCTTCCCAAATGTGCTACGGTGTTTCAATTTTAAAACATATGTAGGATAGTAATAGTCAAAACATTCCAGGATTAGGTATAACAGCATGTATAGATATTCCCATTAACCCAAAACACCAGATATGAAACAGTTGCATAGCAAACAGAACAAATGCATATATGGAACCACAGTGGCCATTACAACAGCATGCAGGTACATTGATGGCAGCATGCCACCAATGTGGGAGTATTTCAACATGGCACATGCATAGAAACAAATTTCAATATTTATCAAACAATAGAACATATGTCCCAATAACAGATTTAATTGTGCACATTCCCATTGAGTTGTGTATTTAGATTATTGTTGCAGATATGGGGGGGGGATGTCAATTAACAACTTGTATATCCCTGTAGTTCTCAATACGTTCTTAGCCAGTGCTGTAATCTGTACCTTACAAGTATTATTACACTACCCTATGGCCTTAGTTTGGACAGTGGTATGTTTGTAGACAATTATATATGTGAACTGTTAGTTTGGACAGTGGTATATTTGTAGACAACTATATACTTGAACTGTGTTTTACCTGCTGTATACACCTCTTACCTGGTATACCTGTGGCGGTATTCTTGACAACATGCAGGTGAAACTGGGACATATTTTGACTATTGCCCTCATAAACCTTTGGTGAGTTGCTACAATGACAGGTCTGTTTTCATATACATTTTCTGAATATTTACAGGTCTGACAGTCAGTTATATGTCATTAAATGCTGCCAAATGTCAGAGATCATCACACTGATTTACCCGGGGGACAGGCTAACAGGCATCAGATAGGGGGCAATTATCTGGTCATTCTGGACAGTTGAACTCCCAGGATTCGAACCATGGCTGTGTCTGCTAAAAATAAAACAGTGTATATCACAGTTGAGTGTGCAATATAGATATTGCTGTGTATCTCTTCTCTGATTTCTGTCAATAAGTCTTCTGTGGTTTTACAATCTGACCCTGTAATTAAATGTTATTAACTCTCCAAATAATCTCTTAATTATGTACATTGTCTTTTTTTTTTTTGGAGCTTTTCTCCCCGGGCCTCCACTGAAAATGGGCTCATTTCAGCCCAGTGGACTTTCCTGGTTAACAAAATCAAATAAATACATCAATAATAAATATACAGGGTTTCCTAGACAGTTTTATTATGTAGCACAGTGTGGATGACAGTGATGAGTAATACCTTATTATTCAGAGAAACTGCAACACTAACAATGCCATACACTACTAGACTAAACAGTACCAGTACAGAATTTCAATCTTTTATTTCTAGGCACACTTTTCATATCTGACAGACCTGTGGAGGGAATGTTTGTTAACACTACCTGAATGTTGCCACACATATTACCAGATTCCACATTATTATTATGCACATACATCTCACTCTGTTACTGCACACACTCTGGTCATAGCTTCACAACATGGGGGTAGAGATGGGACATACTTTGCATATTAGTCTCATAACATTTTGGTGAGTTGCTAGAGTGACAGGTTTGTTCTTATAGATATATTTCTGACAGTTATGATGTCTGACAATCAGTTGTATGTCATTATTTGCTGCTTAAACTTCTGGGATCATTCCACTGATTTGCCAGGGGGACAGGATGACAGGGAGGAAAATTAAGTCAATTATATGAACTTTCTGACAATATCTGTACATTTGAGGGGTATGATCCTGCATACAGCTTACAGGATTCGAACCATGGCTGTGTGTGCTAAAAATACAACAGTTTATGTCCCAGTTGGTGTACTATTTGCATTATGTTGTTTCTCTTTTCACTGTCTTCTGTCTGAGTCTCTCTCAGTTGTACAATATGACCTTGTGATTGCAACAGTCATATACAGACATTCCTACACATTTTATTTATGTGGCACAGTGTGGGTAACAGTGCTTAATACAACAGTACTATTAAGAGAATGCAACACTACATTCCACGGCGGTGCAGTGGTAGCATTGTTGCCTCACAGCAAGAGGTTCTTCCGTTCGATTCTCAGCTAGTGTGCAGGGAGTGCCTTCTGTGTGGAGTCTGCATGTCCTCCCCGCAGGTCGAGGGGTGTTCCGAAGACATGTGCAAATGGGCGTGCCTTCGTTGAAGGTTGGGCATTGAGCTGGCAACTTGGCACCGTGAAAATCTACTGCAAATCATTAGCAGACTGGAGTTCTGCTGTGGTGACCTCTAACTGGGAAAAGCCAAAAGACTACAACAACAACAACACTACATTACCATATGATACCAGAGTAAACACAAGAAGTTCAGGAGTTGGACCTTTATTGCCAGGCTGTTGCCCTTTTATTTACATGCAACCTATATGAGACTCTTCTTGCCATATTGTCTGGTTTATTCAGTACATCTCATGCACAATACAGGTTTTATACTGGCAATTAACTGTCTACTACTTTTAGATGTATTTCCTATGACAGTACATGCAAGATTATTACTAACCTGTCTTGCGATGCTGCCTATGCAGCCTTCAGGCATAGGCTTCCTGATTCACAGCCTGCTCTGCTGCCACTATCAAAGACATAAAAGTAATATTTAGCCACACCTATCCATAATATACATGAGCTGGCAATTATTAAACAGGTAGTATAATGATACACACTGCTGGGACATCACCCCTCTGCCTAGCTTCTTGGATCCACTGATGCAAGAGCTCCCTCTTCCTCCATTTCAGGTTGGCATAGTGATGCCTGACCTGCTCACCAGTTCAAGGGATACCAGTGGCACTGATGAGGTCATGGGCAAGATGGTCCCAGGCTTCTGCTTTATATTGGAAACCCTGGTACTGACCCTGCAGCAGTCTCTCTTCATGGTCTTTTACGAGGAGCCCTGCCATGACTTTGGACTCCTGGATGCCCCAGCACTGTGCTGGAAAGCGCAATCCTTTTCTGACACCAGCCATAGTGCCTACAGCATGAAGCTGCAACCAGTTATCAGATGTATTCCCACCTGAGGGGTTTAAATAGGGTCAATTTCCCAACCTTTGCCATGATTGGACAGTTTTGAAAATGCTAAGCTATGGGCAAACCTGCTTACCTAAGGTTGTCATTGCTTAAAGGGGTATATCAATGGGCAAATCAATTTAGCTGGGCTACGAATTGCTTACACCTAGTAAGCAGAGGTGTGCAATGCTTAGCGTTGCTTATTTTTAAATTTGCACACTATTTGCTGTTTGGTATTGTATGGGGTACTTGTGTTTATTGGAGGATTTCATCACTTTATTACAATGACACCTCACATCTGGACGTAATGCAGTACTCCAGTTCACATATATATTTTATGTAGTACCTCCAAGCCAGACTAAATCATCATTCATACTAGTGTACTAATACTATGTTTGTAAATGGATGTCTGTAGAGTGTAATTTATTTGTACTATGTTATTATGATTCTTGTTCTATCTGTACATTGTGATGATTGCATATGTAACCACTTTTGGAGCTTTTCTCCCCGGGCCTCCGCTGAAAATGGATATGTATCCAGTCGGACTATCCCGGTCAACAAATGTAAAATAAAAATAAAAATAAATATTAGGTTATACAACATAAAACTGTTTATAGATTCCTTTCACATGTAAATTGTGATTTTGCTATAGTGAGGATCTGTTTGCGTATACCTCAGTTGTATGTACAGCTGTGATGGCTTACTGGTTAACTGCTGTGACTATAGTGTACAGGGTCCTGAAGTCAAGACCTGCAAGGCCTGTTTATTCTATTGCTGGGCAGAACAGGGGCTGTTGCATACAGAGTGATTAAGGCACTTTTAAGCAGTTGTAGGTGGATTTGTGTGGGTTTGCGCGACGGTAAGCAATGCTAACTTCCGGTTAAATATGCTTATAGAGAGTTAGCTTCAAAATTGTTTAACTTGTATGCACATTGCTTACCCCAGTGCAAACAGGCTTAAACCCGCTTACTACTGCTTAAAAGTGCTTACTCCTGCTTACCCCAACACTAATTTAGAAAGAAATGAAACATGGGTCTTGGTGAAGTGGTAGATTTGGACACTCTATGGATTTATCATTCATTACACATTGTAAATTCATTTAGTATCCCTGATTCATGTGTGCATATACTGTATGGGGCACTTGTGTTTATCTGTGGATTTTACCACATTATTACAATGACACCTCACATATGTACTTAATGCAGTACTCCATTTCACAAATATATGTTATTTAGTAGGTTATACAGCAAAAAACTGTTCATAAATTGCTTTCCCATGGAAAATGCAATTTACTACAGTGAGGATCGAACCAGGAATGACTGCTTGCAAAGCAAATGCTCTGACCACTACACTATTGCAGTACTGCTTCAACTGAATGTATCTTGCTATTTATCTTCTTGTGCTATTTAAGCTACAGTATGCATAGCTAAGCAATGGGCAAACCTGCTCAACTATGGTTAAATTTAATCTGTTTGATAAAAAAAATATTTCTCTACTGTTATTTTTTCTAGGAAGGGAGAGATTACACTTATTGCTGTGGACTCCGCATGTATCTGCACATTTGGCAGACATCCTAGCAGCCCCCCCATACCTCTTAACCTTTTCATGCAAAATATCTGGACAAAGCTTGACAAAATGAGGTACAACTAAGGACATTATAAATATTGCTCTTATAAACTTAGGCAAGTTGCTAGAGTAACAGATTTTGTTTTAATATAATATTTCTGATGGATTTGGTGTTTGAAACTCAAATGTATACCATTATTTAATGACGTCAATCCTGACATCCTCCCAGTGATTTCCAGGACAAATGGGGTACAGGCCAACTGTATGGGTGAAAACTTTGGACATTCTGTGAAGATCTGTACAGTTGGGAGGTATGCAACCTCCTATGAGCATTCTCACTCATTGTAATTGCCAAACGGCAATTCTTGAGTGCATGGGCATGTGTATTGTGAGAGCTCTGCTCTGAGACACACCCCCTGCACTCATCCATGCTCTGTGTCTGTTTAGGAGCAGAGGCAGTGTGCCTTCATTACTATGCATGGCACTCTGCCGTGATGCCCTTCAATGGTTGTTTCCATGCAGGAATAAGCTATTCCTGCACAGAACCTTACTGAATCCCGGGGTTTGTCTATTTATGCTAACAGAATTAAAAATCTTCTCCCTTTATTAATTGATGAAGATCAAATAGATTTTAAATTAAATAGACAATCCTGTGACAATAACAAAGGAATGATTACATTAATCGATTATTCTAATAATATGAAAAACTGCTATCAATAGTTTAGATATAAATAAAGCATTTGATTCTGTTGATTGTCTTTATTTATTATCAGTACAATAAATAAATATTTTCCAAATAAATTTATACTATTTATTAATTCACTTTATCAGTATTCCTCTACATTTGTTAAAATAGATTTCTCCCTCAACCAATAAAAATCAGCAAGGTACTATATAAGGTTGTCTATTATATCCTCTATCATTTGCTTTGGTAATTGAATAATTTCCTAATTTTACAAAATCAAATGTAGATATAATGTTATTTAAAATAAATGATAGTTATTCATCTAAAATACAACTCTTTGCAGATTATATTGCATTGACAATTGGTAACACTGAAACATCCTTTACTCAATTAAATAATTGAAACTTTTTGAATCTGTGTCAAGACTGAATTTTAATAATATTAATAAGATGAATATACTCCTGATTAATAGTAAACCTTATAAACAAATAAAACAGTGAACGCAAATTGCATAATCAGCAAAATAAATATTTAGGAATTACTCTGTCACATAACTGTAATGAAATTGCAATCATCAATTATAATAATATTTTGGGCACTATTAATTTTATAATAAACAAATGGAATAAAACATTTTTCTCTGTGGGAGATAGGTTAATATTGATTAAGATGATTTTCTTACCAAACGTATTATATATTATTCAGTCTTCTCTCTTCCCTTGTAAAGAGTTCATTGAAAGAACTAATGATTACTTCACAATTTTTTCTGGTTCCCAAATAAACACAGACTAGCATTAATTCATCATACAAGAGAATGGATAAATGGTAGAGTGGGATTTTCTGATATAGAAATATATGCTTTATCATCTATCATCAATACTGTTGCATTATGGTAAAATTCTAATTATTTTTGCCAAATGTAAAAAATACATGTGATTATTTTTAAATGGTAATAATAACATAACATGTCAACATATTCAGATTTCATGAAATAATTTTAAATGGTTACTAAAGAGTTGTTTTACTAGAAATGGTAACAATCCATCTGATTCATACTATATAAATAATATCGTAATTACATTTAGAAGTTGTTTTTTTTTTAAATCCAGATCTAAAAGTATTTTTTTACAGGTTTACCTTTATAAAGGCGATACACAGTTGGGTGAATAGCAAGTGTTCGAAAAGCTGTTTGCAAATTTTGCAAAAGCCGAAACAAAAAAAGTTTGAATGTGCAATGAGCGAATGCACAGTGACATTCGCTCATTGCACATTCGACATTGTGAGGTGGATTGCATTATAGTGGGGATTGGGAAATGGTTCCTTTCCCCACTGTAGTGTGATCTTGGAGTTAGTATAATAAAGTAGGGGGGTGTGGGGGGGAGTTTTTTTTCAACGTTAATGTTCGAAAAACAAAGGATCTGCTTTTTGATTTGCTGTTTTTCTAACATTAAGTACTGTTGACATTTTCACTTTCATGGTTTCGAGTCACTCATATGAGTACTCGAACCACTGTGATTAAAGTTTAGGAAGGTAAACCGTTTTTACAATATTTCCTATAGTTCACACTGTAGAGTATATTGATACTTTAAATTTCTCCAAAATGTTTGATTCAAGAAATCATGTTTTTTTTTTGGTATCAGATATTAAATGCAAGAAAATTACTTACATCAGACTTCATTTTGAAGAACTATGACATCAGTATGAACAATTGGTTAAATATACCGATAAGTAATCATTTAATTCGTCTGAAAGTTGATTTTAAGACCTTATAGAATTCCTAAATATTCTAGATTTGGGAAAGGATTTATGCATTAGTAATAAACATAAAATACATGTTAAAATAGTTATTGGAATTACTTTACTTTAACCATATAAGTATAATAGTGGAAGATACAAAATTAGTATTATCATCATCAAGGAAAACTACTTCATCCCTATATTGGAAATTATTTTCATGGAAATTTATACATAGAACCTTTATTGCCCCTCATAAAATAAGTATAAAAAAGATATTGGTTGTTGGAGATGTTAGTCTGTGTTATAAGTGGTTTTGCTACATATGGTCTTTGAATACAATATAATAAAAGCTTTTGGGAAGAAAGTAATAGAGTTTTGCAAATCTTATGGACAAATACATTTAAATGATCAAATTCACTAGTTCTGTTTAATGCATCAGTTTCTGGATGTGTTCCTAGAAATGGAGCCTATTGATTATTTCTAGGGAATTTATTACAATAACTTGAAAAAAAAGATAACATTTCCGCCTTTAAAGAATTTATAAATATTCTTAATTCCATTTTTCAAAATTAGTCACTATTGAAATTAGAATGAATACAATTGCTTCTTATTACAATTGGCTAAAATGGAATCTTTTATCAGAAAAAATATTTATTTAAGATTGCAACAATAGTATATGTTGGAATGAAAATTGATTGTATGTTGATTTATTGATGTAGACACTATTGCATATACAGTAGTTCTTTTGTTTGCTATTTATTATGAAAGATAACTTACATTATATTTAAAAAAAATCAATAAATAAAAAAATAGAAGAAAGCCCAACTACAAGACTATAGCAATGTACAGGACTTCCTGCATGCTGTGACATGCTTTTGACAGCTGTAATTACATACATGATTGGTGTACCTTGCATAAGCATGTACAGTACACCAAACATAACACATATCACCACCCCTAACATATGAATAAAAACACTGTCCATTGGGCACTGCATTTTCTAGGCATCCTTTTGCAGGTGCCTACCACACTGCTTTCTGTCCCTATGTTCCTGATGTGCCATAAACACCCTTTGCACCCTGAACTTGGCTATTCCAGCAGCAGACATGGTGCTGCATGATTCTGTGTGCTCATAGTAAATTTGTCACAGCCACGTTTGTGCATCTGAATTGCAATTTAGACATGTTTTCCCAACCATTTGTTCCCACAGAAGAATACCCTACAACTACAAGCCTGAAGCTAAAGAAGCTGAATGTTTCTTGGTTAACTGTCACATCTGGTTCTTTGTTGTCAGTGACCCAAGAGTCTCACCTGAAATGTGCCTCTCACTTAATTCCTCTTCATCATTTGCCCAATGTCCTGCTACAGAAACATCATAAGTTTCTTCCACTGCAATAATTATCTGTAACTTTTCCATCTTTCTATACACCTCACTGCACTACACAGCAAATGTAATTTTTTTTCTAACAATCACATTATCCTTTCTAAAATTGTAGTCAATTCCCTTTCTTCATCTTTATATACCTTCTTCTCTGCTGCTACTTTCAAATTGTTTACCAAATCCCACCAACAACCAACAAAACAAAAGCAACAATAACAACAAAAGTCTTCCCCATATCTTTTGTTTCAAGATACCATTCCTCTTATATCTCTCTCCAAAACTCACATTAGGCTTCTAAAGTAAATACTGCCTCAGTTATATAAACTATTATCTTCCTGTGTTCTCAAAACACTTCTGTTATTCCTATTTTTCTTTACCAATCTATGAGTCAGCAGTCATAATGGTCCTTTCTTTCTCTCCTTATTTTATTTGTGTTCAGGATGGCTGACAGCTCTGAGCAAGCCATGGTACTACATATGTCCTTATAAGGAACCTCCATAATCCTTGTTTTCCCCACTGTCTGCACAAGGTCTCTCCTGACAAGCCATCTGCACCTACATATAGCAAAACATGTCTACTCTGCCTATTTCAACACAATAATCTATCACCAACCCGCCCAATTATATCCAAGCTTAAAATCAGAACCATTTCAATACATATTAAACTCATGCTTTTACTCTTAAATCTCACCCAGTTCCATTAGTAAATTAATAAACTACCAAAGACTTTAGTTCCCTTTCCAAATTACACTACACTCCCAGCTTTATAATTTATCTCCTACATCATGATATTGTTCTTATCAACTATCTCCCACATATTCCTGCCTTTCTCTTTAAGGAAGTCTAACCTCCATAATGCAGTCAACAGAACACTTCCCAGCCCCAAGGAACCTGCTTACTTAAGAATTTATATACCTTAATTTATCCTTCCCCCAAGATATCCTTTAATGAACCACCTGTGATCAAAGTAGCAGTCTGCAGTACGTGTTCACCATAGACTCAGGAGTGTGAAATCAGATGTGATTTATGTTGCTATACACTAGTTTTGAGACTGCAATTTCTTGGGAAATTCTCCTCATACTTATGTACAGCGATTTCAGATTTAATAGTGGGTGTGGGGCACCATGCCTTCCAGGTCACGGATGAAAGAGGGTATAAACACCCCTGAAAAACTTCATCTTAATGTTACACCAAATGTTGCCAGTTTCTTCAAAACCTGCTATTTTGTGTGCATACTTAGTGCTGAATACGTGTGGCACTCTCTAATCCTGTAGTCCCGAGTCCATATCTCCTTTCAGTGCTGATAACCCTGTATGCCACATACCTGTCTGTTCTTCACACATACCTTTCATGCACATTTTCCTTTTCATTTAATCTCCTCAAAACCCTCATTCCATCCATATTCAGCATCTCTGTGTGTTGCTCAGCATTTCACGTTCTCCTATGTCCATGACACATTTTCCACTTCATCTCTCTTCCTATAAGCCCTTCTGTCTCATATTGATGCCCATTCTCTCTGCATTTCACCTTAACAACTCACTTACTTGGATTACCTTCTCTCCATAAAACTGCTGCCTCCCCTGCTCTAGACTTACTCATAATGGTGCCTGCAGCTTCTTTTGCACCATAAATGTTTTCTTCTTCTAATAATGAAACATAAACAAAACTTCAAACATATCTCCACTCTTACATCCTCAACAAGTAGATAAACTAAAGCATCTTTTTTCATCTCTAATCTCCATCCCCTCCCCATTTCCCCAGCTGTCTCAACCAATGAACATACTGGCCCTGTACCATTTCAAATTTCCTGCAACTCTTACAATTACCACACATTTCTCTAAGCCATACAGTAATTACACTCATCAGTACATCCAATCTTTCTTTCCTCACTCCATTTTCCATAAATTCACATCACAGTAGTCCCTATCATTCTGTCCATTTATACTATACTTCCATAACAGATCTCATAAGAAACTCACTCAACCATTAAATCTATCAGTTGTCCCTTCCAAAAACACTGTTCAAATGTATTAGATGAGCGTGTCTACTGTTTGTTGATATGCTGTTAATAAGTATTGTATACCTACCTCCTAATATTGTTACATTGCTACAGTGCTGATATTTCTTCTTTTAATTTCGATAATGTCTATATTTCATTTGCCTATTTTTTCTTTTTTAATCCTTCTGCTTATGTTGTTAATTGCCTGTGTTAATTTTTTCTGTATAATAAGTTGGAGCTTTTTTCCTCGGGCATTCACTGAAAAAGGGCTACTAAGCTCATTCGGACTAACCCAATCAACAAATGTAAAATAAATAAATAAATAAATAAATAAATAAATAAATAAATAAACTGCCACAGTGTCTTTTATTTTTATTTATCCTTTCTTGCCTGAGTTAAACCCACTAAGATAGTGGCCTCTTTGTAGGAGTAGACTCAAAGTGGTACTAATCCTACTAGGGATTGGGGGAGAAAGCAAATATCGAGAGCAGAGAATGTGTGCCGGATTCCAAGAAGATGTTTCAAAAAAATCTGTTTGATAGAGATGAGTCAGCAAATGATGGATTTATAATAACAACCATCCAGTTAGGAGTGTTGTTGGATGATTGACTTAAAGAAATGGTGATGTAGAGTGAGCCAGAAAATGAAGGAGATGTTTCCTGGTGGGACATTATGGAGAAGATACAAAAGGAGGATGCAGATGCAATCCTTAAGAACAGTAGTGAGATAGAAAAGAAAATATATGCAGAAAAAAGTAAAAGAAGGCAAAAGGGAAGTAGTAGAAAAAAGGTAGCAGAAAATGAAAAACAGAAGTACATGGTAAGGATTCAAAGTAAAGAAGACAAAGTAATGGACAGGTATGAAGTATGGTACAATTTAATAACTTCTTTGGGTGTAAAAGAACATGTCATAAGTGCATTTATTCTTATTAACAAAGAGACATTTTGTTTGACAGTGTTTTTTCAATGGAACATTTTCTTGGACAATATAACTCACAAAATCTTTATTTGATAAAGGCATTTAATGTACTGGACATTGCAAACGTTTATGACAAAAGGGATTTATGGTCTCGTGACTGGGATTGTAATATTGTGTTAAAAACTGAAAACAAAACGAGTAAAAAGGTCACACAGAAAAAACAATCAGGAAAAACTAAAAGAAAATTTTAGCCACGCTAGAAATTCCACTGTGTGATCCCGCAAACTTCTTGTATTAGAGGCACATGGAATATATGCAAATGACCCTTAAGGACACCAGGTGTTTCAGCTATATGGTGATTCTGAATGCCCATGACTTTTTTTTCTTTTTAAGTCGTTAAATGGACAAATTCAGGCCAATAAAGCCAAACCCCACTAGCTGTGGACATGCATGTTTCGGCCTAGTTATGGCCTTATCAGCACAGCACACACAGACTGTTTAACTAAGCATTAGAAACACAAGGCTGTTATACCCATCTAATGTCCATTACCATCAAGGTGTCTGCAAAATATCCCAACTAACAAACTAAAACAATGAGTAAAAAGGTCATACAGAAAAAACAATCAGGCTGGGTATGACAATTAAAATATCCCCTGGGCCTAATAGTTTTGTTGTTAACTTTGATCTCTTCACCTTGCAAAATCATGTGGCACTGTTTGCAAGCTCTACATCTCAACATCCTACCCACTATCATACTCGTACTATTCGACATGTTGTCAAAAAATGTAAATGATCTCCCCATTTGTAAACTATTTTGGGACATACTCCAAATTTCTCATAAACTTCTTTACTACTAGAAACTAGCTCACAGTTTTTAATTATAATAGTAACAAGATGCTCACTATCAGCATTATATGTTGTGATAATTGAAGAATGGCAAAAGTTCTTTTCATTACCATCCTATGTGGCTAGCTGACCTGGAATGGAACCCTTTCGCAAAACATACTCTAGTAGTAAAGATACCAAAATATCGGGGTCCAAATCTTACTGGGAAGTCCCCAACAAAGGCATATACAAACTGAGTTCCCTACTTCTAGTTACTTCCTCTACTACTGAAGTAACCAACAGATCTGGGTAGCCCTTTCTAAGAAACATGTATTTCAAATTATTACATTCATCAATTAACTCATCCGACTGGGAGACCATTTGAGCCTCCCTTACCAATTGGCCTTTAACAACAGCCCATTTTTGGCTAGGGTGGCTTCTAGTAAAGTGCAATAAAGTATTAGAGTAGGATGGCTTCCTAAAAATTTTAGATGAAAAAATACATTTAGTAGCATGTATTGACAGATGGACATCGAGGTAATTTATGTACCCCTGGCCTATAGCATGTGTAAACAATAAGAAAGGTGTAGTATTGTTAATATAATATATAACATCATTTATTATTTCCAATGGACCAACTCAAGAAACAAACAAATTATCAAGATATCGAGTATACAAATGTATATATTGAAAAAATGAACTGTTTAATAAAAAGTTACTGTCCCACACTGCCATAACTATATTAGCAAATAAAGGGCCACATGCAGCTCCCATAGCAATACCTGAGGTTTGTTTAAAAAATTGGCCCTGAAAATAAATATAGTTAGTATCCAATACCAGCTCCATCAAAGTTGTCAAAGTATTAACTAAATTCTGGTCCAACCCAAAATTAAATATCAAATATTCTTTAAACCGTTGTTGGCCTATGTCGTGTGGTTATGCCAGTAAATAAATCCTTAACAGCAATTGCTATAAAAATGGGCTCCAACGTCAAATCTATGGTAGGACACCTTGCCAAAAAATCCCAGGAGTCCTTGCAGAGTTAAGGAATAGCCATCACATAATCTTTAAGCAGTCTATTGTTCTAGCTATGCAATAAGTTTTTAAATTGTGAGCATCCACAATAGGTCTAAGGTGGGATTTTGCAGGTTCTTATGTATTTTTGCCACATCAAATATGCAAGGGATACATGGAAATTTAATACCCATACATTTATATTGATCATGGGTTATTTGCCCTTGCATTAACATATCATACAGTACAACATCAACCCAATGGAAAGCAATATTTACCTAATTATGAGAGGCCTCCACATAAGAAACATCATATAATATAGTTAAACGCTCTTCATAATCCCGTTGTTCCATGATTACCAATCCTCCCCCCTTTTCTGGTTGCATTACTCTCAAATTTGTGGATGCAATAAAATCACTAGGCAATGTCTGGTGTTTATAGTTCAGATTATACTTTATATTATTCCAGTTCCGATTCTTTAAAAAATATCAGATATCTAATTCACAATTTTTTTGAAATATCTCCAATACAGGGTGAAGTTCAGGATTAATAACAGTAGGAATCCTTAACCTAGTCTCTTAGTTTGTCTAGTCCAGTTCATTAAATAACAGGGACAAATTCAAGTTATGTACAAACAATTTTAATTCTGCTATTACCTTTACCATATCAGCACCCTTGGTAGGGACAAAAGAATAACCCCTACTAAATAAGTCAGCGTGTTCACCAGTAAAATTGAAAGTGTTGTAATTATAAATATGGAAGTCTCATGAACTGTTAGAGACTATAAAAAGGGTACCTGAATGCTGAAAAACTTCTACCATGGATAATGGTTCTGCTTCACTCTGTAAGAGTTCCTTCTCTGCAGTGAGTGGTCCCTTTGGTTGGAATTGGAGTAGGAATTGTTTCCATTCTGTCTCTTGCTTCGAAGCTGCCCTAACCTCCTGGTTCAAAATGCTCTAAACGGTTGTCTTTGTCATCAAATGATTGCTGAACTTCTTGGTGGAATTGTCCCTCTATGACATTGCCTACAACTCTATTATTTTTCTGCTTTTGCTGGCCGCATGGTGGTGGAGGATGTTACACCTTTCACTTATTCTAATTGGTCCCTTTTTAATTTGTTATGTTTGCACTGAAGTATGGCACTACAAGCTTTGTCAACATCAGAAAATGTTAATTGGTACCTATTTTTCAAGTCCTGAAACATATTATGTTGTAATATACAACTATCCATCTGTTTCAGCTCCTGATAAATTACATCCATCTCCTTTTGATTATGTTTGACCAGCAATTCCATTAATTTGCATCTATGCCAGTCAAACGTCATTAACAAGTCTTGATGCAAAAATGAACCTAGAGGTAGTTCCATTGGATATTTCCAGCTTCTAAGAACCTTTTGGTATCTGATACAGTTTAATACACTCTTATAAGTATGCATTCTTCAACTGCAATTTCCGGTACCGAAGGAGCTTTTGCTGAAACACATTAAGCTGTTGATCGAGAGATAAAGAAACTGTTTCAGTCACTGTCCCAAAAGAAATCATTGTATTCAACCAATTATCCAAATTCCTATATGGGACAGAATCCTTAATTGTCAAATTAGGTTATGGGGCATATGTCTGTTGCTGGAAAAACTGCTGTTGACCTGGAGGTAATTCCAAAATGGAATGTAACTGAGAACTAGGAATTTGTATCTGCTCCTGTGCCCCAACATTTCCTCAGTCTTGTGTGAGCTGCTGTATCAATAATGTAAGATTATGCAGGGAACTTTGTACAGCGCTTAGTTTCGCTGTATTAAAAATATCCGGAGACACTGGACTGCCGGAAGCCATGACAACTATGACAAACAACTAATACTACTAACTGTAACAACTGATACTAAAGCAACATGGCCACCAAGCAAGGAAATTCACTGGAATTTGTTACAAAATGTTAAACACAGTAAGCGTTTTTGTCCTTAATATAAACTTCTTCAGGCAATTAAAAGAACACACAAATGAAACATTTATACCTCTCCTAATCACATGACTCAATTAAACATTTAAAATTTAAAGTGATGCTAACCTATACTACAATGTAATATATATATATATATATATATATATATATGTATATATATATATATATATATATATATATATATATATATATATATATATATATATAAAATAACTTTAACAAATAAAATTTGTAATTTGTAAAAATACAGATGACATTATAATAACTGCAGAAAATAAAATTAGGATAAAAGAAGTAATAATATGAGCAAATTAATGTCTATAGGTGATAGCGATGGCTTTAAATAAAGAGAAAAGTAAAGGATTAGGTAATGTAGTAAAAATGGGGGTATGCATTTTACAGTGAATGACATTTCTGTATTAGTTTTAAAATATGGGAATAAAGATGTAAGTAAAATTGAATGAAAAAAAAACAGTAGAAGAAATAAAGCAAACCTGTCTTTTCTGGAGAACAGAACATATAAATTATCATTCAGAAAAAAATACTTATTTGATAAATTCAGTACCAATGGGAAAAAAACATCATACTTAGCAAGTATAATTATGTGACCTACAGTATTTGAAAATTAATTATTCCAAATATTTTTTTTTCATTTATATGTGGTTCTAGATTAAACACAGCAAAGAGGATTTTTGTATGTAAATAAAGAATAAAGGGGGGTTATTGTTAAATAACCCAGTGGTATATCCTATTTCATTAACATTGCACAAAAGTGTTAAAGTGGATAAATGAAAAAGCCAAGATATAAGTAACAAAACTGTAAAAAATATAAGTATGATAAATTTTAGGATAAAAAAGAGTAAAATAAAAAAGAGTGTATAAATGAAGAAATAAAATTTTACCAATAAAATATTTTTCTGGAAAATAAAAATTGATGATATAGAAAAATATAGAAAAGTGTGGTATAAGAATGTAAGGATTAAACATTACTGTGTAAAACAATAGAAAAATCTAACAGATGAAAAAAATTAATGCTATATTTATGTATTGGCATTTGTTGACTGGGAAAGTCCACTGGGCAAAAACCCATTTTCAGTGGTGGCCTGGGGAGAAAAGGTCCACAATTATAACAAACAACAAAAAGCAAAAATGTTATATAATTAAATTACAGATCTGGGGAGAAAGGCTCCAAAGTTAAAACAAACCAAATATCACAGAGCAACATAATTGCAAACAAATGTTATACAAATTAATATACATGCACCATATCATCATTAAACTATATCACATAGAAACAGGCACATAGTAAAGGACAAGTAATAAAGTATTTCCACTCAATAGAGTAGATTGAAATCAGATGTGTTAGAAGGCAGGATTCTTGGTAAAATAAGTTATAGGATTAAGGGTGCTTACATTGAATTTCACATGTACAGCTTGGATTTAGTAAAAAGTAGTTTTTTAGTGCAGCTTTAAAGGGCTTCAGGGAGTCTAGTTGGGTAATGAAAGAGGGGAGGGTATTCCTTAGTTTGGCTATGTTGTAGGAATATAGGCATTGACCAGCTCTCTTGTTGGGTTTAGCTATGCTTAGAAGGGTTCTCTCTGAAGACCGGAGGAATTGAGTAGGGGTATATGTGTGTAAGATGGATTGGAGAGCGGGGCAGCTATCGGGTTGGAAAATTAATTTATGGGCAATAGTTGGTTGAGTAAACTGTAGATAGTGGTGAAATTCTAGCCAGGGCAGGTTTGAGAGAGAGTTGAAGTGGTGCAAGTGGTTAGACAAGTTAGATGCTAATTTTGCTATCTTACAACAGTAGCATTGTTGTAGCTTCCTATTGAGGGATGTATGGAGGTTGATAAAAATGGGGCTCCCATACCTAAGGGATGGAATAAGCAAAGTGTTAGCTAATTTGATCCTAGTTTGTTTATCAAGGTAGAGTTTGTGTTGGTATAATTTCCCCAGTTTGAAGTTGGTTTTCTTTATTGTGTTGAGTATATGTTATTCAAAGGAGTGTTTACTGTTAATAGTAATTCCCAGAAGTTTTGTAAATTGTATCTGTTCTATTTTAATTTTGTTATGGGAGAAAATTTTGAATTCTGTAGTTAGAGGTTTTGATGAGAATAATAGTTTAGTTTTTTTGGGGGTTAAGCATTAATTGATAGTCATTCAGCCAGGTTTCTATAGAGGAGAAGGCATCTTGGGTGAATTTCTGGAGGTTAGAGAAATTATTGGAGGATAAGATGATAGTTGAATCATCTGCATATTGAATTAGTATGCTTTGATAGCAGGCCTTATTTAGATCATTAATGAATATATTGAAAAGTAGTGGTCCTAAAATGGATCTTTGTGGGACACCTGTGTTGTTTGCTAGGCAATCAGATTGTTGGTTTTGCCATCCAACTGATTGCTGTCTGTTGTTTAGGTAGAAGGAAAACCAGGCTATTACACTTCAAGAGCAACCAAGTTTCTCTAGGTGTCGCAAAAGCTTAGGGTGAGATACTTTGTTGAATGCTTTTGAAAGGTCTAGTAGGAGTACAGAAATGGATAGGCCAGCATCAAGAGCTTTATTCACTGTATCAGTAATGGAGAGTAAAGCTGAGTTTGTACTATGGCCTGGGCAGCAGCCATGTTGAGTGGGAGATAGGAGGTTATTATTTATAAGGTGATTGAGTAGCTGGGTCTGGATACATTTCTCTATGATTTTTGACAGTGGGGAGATAATGGAAATTGGCCTGTAGTTTGAGAGATCATGGGCATTACTTCCTTTGTGAAGTGGGTTAATAATGGATTTTTTCCATAGTAGGGGGACATATGATTCAGTGATAGAGCACGTCATAAGAATGCTGACTGGATAAGCTATAGCCTTGGCTGATAATTGTAAGTATTCTGGTGGTACGGTATCAGCAGAGAGTGAGCAGGGTTTTAATTTGTTTAGAAATATTTGAACTAGGGATGTAGGCATGGGTTGGAGTGAGAAAAGTGGATTAACTAGAGAATTATTTGTGGGGAGTAGGGGGTCTATAGAGGTAATGCTAGAGATGGGATTTGTTTTTGAGGATGAGCTGTTGATTAGTTTTTGGATGGTATGAATAAAATGGTTATTGAATATTTGGGCTATCTGGAGAGGGTTTTTGTCAGGAGCGGGTGATGAATTTTGAATGTTACCAGGATTCAGAAGGGCAGATACAGATTTCCAGAACTTTTTTGGGTTGGTATTTTGGGAGGAGAGTTTAGAGGTAGGATTTCTTATCAGTTATGGTATGTTTTTTTTGTGGCATTTCTAAGTTTTTTATAGTTTTAGTTCATTTTCTATAGTCCTACATTTTTTCCAAATTTTCCAGGCTTTGTCTCTGGACAAGAGAGTTTGTTTGGTATGCTTTGTCAACCAGGGGGTACAGTTTGGTTTTGAGCATTTAGTATGAAGAGGTGCTAGGCTATTTAATGTGTTCAGAAATATGTTGTTAAAATAATGTACAGCATCATCTAGGGGCAGTGATTTTAACGGGGACCAGTTGTGAGCTTGAAGGGTAGTTATAAATATTTCTTGGTTAAAGTGGGCATGGTTCCTGACTGATTTGTATGTGTGAGGTTTGGGGATGTGCAAATAGGTTCTGTGGGTGTATGCAGGTAGGTGGTCACTTAGAGTGTTAGAGAGGGTACCGGTATTTGTGTAGTAGTGGGGGTGGGATACTAGGATCAAATCTAATATAGCTTTGGCATGAGTGTTTAATGCTCGTGTAGGCTCTGTGATAAGTTGAATGAAACTATGGAGATTAATGCTAGTGTTAGGAGCTTTGGAGGTCAGGTTATACCAGTTGATGTTAATGTCTCCTAGTATGATAGTTTCTTGGGGGATAGTTTGGTTAATCCATCCTAGGAAGTCTTCTATAAATGCAAGAGAAGTAACTGGTGTAATCAAAAAGTAGAATGCCAAGATTTTTTGTTAAGGCTGGTAGTAGATAAATTGGCAATAAAAGGAAATATGCCATATAAAAAGAAAAGTGATAGAATATGTTTATATGGTCAAGAAGAAGAAACTACTGAACATGTGTTTTTGAAATGTAAAAGACTGAAAAAGTTATGGAGAAAACTATGTAAAGAAGATTGTTTCAAAGATATAAAAGAAAAGGGTAAAATAAACATGCTATGATTAAATATTTATATTATAAGAATAGAAGTAAAGACTATGTTAAAAATAGGCAAAAAGTTATTTTGTGTTATATGGATTATAAGAAGTAAAAAATAAATGGAAAGATGTTTAATGGTAAATGGATTTTAGCAACAATATTAAGTAAAATCAGATGGCTGTGGGAAAAGGAATGGGATAGGGATGAAAATTTTGTATGACTGTAAAAATTATGAATATGTATAAATTGATTCATTTGTAAACATTTACAAATTTGTAAATATTTTGAAATATGAGCCTTTTTATATATAAATAAAGGACCACTACTTTTTTCAATAGGTGTCATGAGATATTTTGCATTCATCTAAACTATCAGCAACTGAAGCAGATAGGAGCTCTGTTTAATATCTCGTCCAAAGGATGACAAACTCTGGAGTGAAGCACCCACCTTTGGCTGCACTGTAGTGTCGACAGTCCAATTTCCTGGTGTGGGAATAGAACCCACAGCTTTTTGCTCCAAAGGCAAGTGTGCAACCTGTTGCAACATTGCACAGTCCTTTGCCACACCTCCACCCAAACAGCACCTTAAAAAAGTCAGACAACTAGTGCAAATTCTCTTATTTTTTATTATTTGTAAATCCCTTTCTTATACTTACTTAACATATTTCAGCACAAAACATAGCGCTACTAACCTCCAGGGGCAGTCATTCTTTTCTGCTTCACTTTTTCCTATTCAGAAACTCCATCTTCCTGCACAGCTATTCAGTTACTTTGGAGTTGGGAATCAAAGTTAGCCTGAATGCTATGAATGAATTTATTTAAATATCTCAGAGCCAGTCATTTGAATAACACAGAAGTCTGATGATGATAAGCAATTTGTTACAGCAGTAGTGACAGTGTAAAATGCTGTGGTGCATTTCAGATGGAATGAATCTACAAACACAGACATGAAAGGGGCTATAAAGTATGTGAGGTTAAAAGGAACATTGGTATGGGAGTTACATAAAGGGTAAATAAGGCAAAGCCATATTTTTCAAACCAAGTCTTTGAAGCAAAGTCTCCCCAGGCCATTAGTAATAGGAATAGTGTGCCTATGTCTTTGTTTTATACTAGTGATATGACTGGCATAACGAACATTATTAACTCGAACTGGTCTATATTGAGATTAGACAATGATATTTCAAAAGTTGTTGGTCACAGACTAAATGTTGCTTTTAAGAAACCTCATTAAACTTTTAACATTTTATACTTCCAGTCATGTTTCTGTATCTTGTTTTCTTCAGTTGCATTTGTTGTTGGCTTGCAGGCACAATTCATTCCTTGGGGATTTTCTTCTTTGTTTCTGGCAGTTATTTTTCTCCCTTTGAGAGCATGGCTGAGAGTTTGGATAGAGAGCTGCAGTGCAATGGATTTAATACAACCAGTAATCATTTTACCAGATTGCTGACTACAGAAACTAATCCTCTGTTAGCAAAAATCAACACTGAGCTGGTGAATGGAACTGTTACATCGAATGTTAATAAAGCGCATCTATTTTCAGCGGTAAGAGAACTTGAAAATGATATATATAAACTCAAACGCCTTCAGTGGCAACGCTTATACTTGGAAGCTTGTTTGTTTCATAAAGTTATTCCTCGTGGGCTGCATGTTTTAAATATGCCCACATATGGTGAAACCTATGCTGAATTCCTGTGTAAGTGTCAGCACCTGAATTTAGAATGCAGCTTTAATTATATTCAGTTGCTATTGGACTTTTTTAAACCTATTGAGTTAGAACTGAGTGAAGCTGTTAATGCTAAATACTGTGAACTAACTGATATGCTTGGTAATGAATTTTTGTCCAAGATGGATGGTGTGATGGATAATATTATTTCATATGAACAGCGACTAAAAATACAAAAGCAAAAGAAGCTGAATAGAGACACTGTTGATTTCAGACAAGGGAATGTATTTACTTGGCCTAGAAACAGTATGTTGAACAGTAACTTAGCCAAAATATAACTCCTGAGAACAGTGTTACTAGTGTTGAAACTGCCTGTGCTGCTAATACTGTTGCAACAACAGACACACCATCCACTTCTCACTCTACTGTTGGGGACCGTTTAGTTACTCCTGGCCTCACCAAACCACCAGATGTGAGAAAAAGACAACAACCCAGAAAACAGTTTCGAGCCCTCTGCCACTACCACTGCCCATCAGCAGAAGGACCCTATACGTCAGTATCACTTGCACAGCAGAGGGAGGAAGAGACATTGACAGGAGGAAGACCAGCGATCGATAAAGAGAATGTGGGAAGAGAAAACCAATTGTTAATACACAATATCTCTAAGAAATGTTTAACAGCTGCTCAGATGTCACTTTTAAATCATGGTTTAAATTTTATTCCAGCACAAGGTTCTCAGTTTACAGAGACAGTTGTTGACATTAAAAAGTTTGCATGCAATGCAATGTTAAAAATGTTGTGTTCTAATAATGATGAAGTGGCTTCTAGTTTTAAGAAACCAAGCACTTTTCAGCCAAATTTATATCCGGTATTGGACACATTTTGTAAAAAATGTGAACATGACTTGTTGCAAGCTACCAATAGTGGCATGCTTAAAAGAAAGTTTTGTAATCTGGGTGCTTCAGAGATAGAAGCACTAGTGTCTTTGCAACAAGATGGTGATATAATGATAACAAATGCTGATAAAGGCGGTGCCATTGTTGTAATGCATTATGAATATTATTTTAATACTATTTTTTCTACTTTGTTAGATGAGAGTGTTTATGCTAGAGTTAATTTTGATGTGATAGATACCATGAAAGCTGAGGTTGATGATGCTTTGTTTGACTGTTATTGCAGTCACATTATCGCTAATGAATTATACACCTATTTATCTGTTGAGTTCCCACTGATTTCAGTTTTCCATGGACTCCCAAAAATACATAAGAATGCATTGCAACCACCATTTAGACCTATTGTCTCAGGAAGTGGTTGGCTCACAGAGCCCTTTTCTATATTTATTGAAAAGAACCTGAGACCTCTATTGGAGAGATAGGAAGTGGTCCTGAGAGACATCAAACAGTTTCTCAAAGACGTATATAAATATAGTGTGAATGGGAAGTTGAGAGATGGCTTTTTATTAGTAACAATGGATGCTGTATCATTATCTACTACTATCCTTCATTTTTTGGGAATTTCTATGGTACACGAATTCCTTGTTAAACACAGCGAGTATACGCCAAGTAAAATTGATCTTATTTGTATGTTCCTGGAAATTGTGTTAGAAAAGAATGTATTTCTTTCTGAAGGACATCTGTTTCTAAAGAAGGTTTGCATAGCTATGGGCACACCCTGTGCCAGTAGCTACGCCAGCATAGTCATGGCGCTGAATGGGAGAACAACTCCCTGTTAAATTTGGATGAATATGCCCCACCTTTGAGCTTCTACAGGAGATTTGTAGATGACGTTTTCTCTGTTGGGGGGGGGGACTGAAGAACAATGTATGCTGTCCATTAGCTATTTGGAGTCCACTACCTCCTTTCTAAAATTTGCATACAAATTCTCTACTAGAAAAATAGATTTCCTGGATGTGCTAGTCAGCATTGACACAACCAGGAGCCTCCAGACTAAATTATATAGAAAATCTTGTAGGAGGAATGCTATTTTGTACAGGGACAGTATGCACCCCAGCCATATATTTTGGAATGTTATCAAGGGTCAAACAATGAGAGTGTCAAGACTGAATAATTGTGATGAAGTTTTAAGGCAAGATGTCCAGATGCTTAGAAATTAATTTCGTGAAAGGGGCTATAAAGCATGTGAGGTTGAAAGGAACATTGGTATGGGAGTTACACAAAGGGTAAATAAGGCAAAGCCATAGTTTTCAAACCAAGTCTTTGAAGCAAAGTCTTCCTGGGCCATTAGTAATAGGAATAGTGTGCCTATGTCTTTGTTTTATACTACTGATATGACTGGCATAACGAGCATTATTAACTCAAACTGGTCTATATTGAGATTAGACAATGATATTTCAAAAGTTGTTGGTCACAGATCAAATTTTGCTTTTAAGAAACCTCATTAAACTTTTAACATTTTATGCTTCCAGTCATGTTTCTGTGCCTTGTTTTCTTCAGTTACATTTGTTATTGGCTTGCAGGCACAGTTCATTCCTTGGGGATTTTCTTCTTTCTTTCTGACAGACATAATTATATTGCTATACAAAGTTTTAGTTAAAGATTGGCTGGAATATTCTATACAGTATGTGAGACTATTTATGGTTAAAAGCAAGAGGATGATGTCTAAAATGGTTAGAGAAATTGAAAGCCATACTCACAAAGTATATTTTAGGTAAAAAAGAAAAGAAGGAAAAGAAACTCGAAAGACATCATGTGAGTACATGAGACTGAAGATAAGGGTGAAAATACAGACATTATTGAGGAATGACAGTAATGAAGGAGATACTGCATGGCAACTAAGTTGACAATGTTTTTTTCTTGAAGTCAGCTGGCATGGCATGAATAGGATGGTGGATGATATTGACTCTGAAATTGGATTATTTAGTTTTTATCTATTTGTTAACTAGGTAAATCCACTAAACACAAGATTCTCTTTTCAGAGGCATGTCAGCAGCAGATATTAGTTAAGTGACTTAATTAGCTCCATAAAGCAGACAAATGGAGATCGAAGGAATCAAACCTGGGACTATGAAATGAAGCTCAATAGCAGCACATAGCCCTAACCATCTAATATAAACTGTTTGACATTCCCCTGATATAAATTGCTACACTTAAATTGAGAAGAAGCAAATACAGACAGTTGTTTGCATAAAGTTATTTGCTCATCCTTTTCCTGTACCGGCATATGCATTTTAGTAGTATAAAAATGGTCTCAACTGTTTTATTAGGATGCATCCTGCGGCCATACTTCTCAACCAATGATCATTAGAAATCATAACAAGGTTCAGAAAGAGGATGACTGTAAACAAAATTAATTTTCAGAATAGAAGGTCTTTATATACCTGACCTCATATAGTCAGTGATAGAAAATCTTTGTGCCATGCTTAGTTTTATTTGCCTTTTTAATGTATGCATCCATAAATTGGTCTGACTTTAAGAAGAACATCAGTAATCTAGAAGGAGCACGGGTAAATATGAGGCCCAAGATCATAGTGGTATGGTTAAATCATAACAGCTGACAGTTATACCTGGAGCTTTTCTTTCTAGTTACATTTGTAAAAGGCTCTGCCCAGTAGGGATAACATATTCAATAAAATGAAAATTTATTAATGAATGAATGAAATGAGTATGCCCACATACATCAGCTGACTTTTATGACATCCTTTAAAACTTTTAATGTGTTTAGCTTATGATTGTACAAATTCTGCTGAAATATAAACTCAAAGCACTCCCAAAGTACACACACATATGCATACAAAAACACATGCATGCATACACGGAGAATATATGAGGAAAGTTTGTAAAAATTAGCAATCCTCACTGCTAGTTTGATTTTCTGTACCATATCAATAGCTGGAATGGAGAACAATGGAAAAATAAGAAGCAGTAAGAAGGTTGGAACTGAAATATGGGCCTCCTAAGAAGTAGCTCATGAAACAGTCTGGCTTTGTTAGATATGCTGGTGAAGATAACCAAACATGGACATATATCCTTACAGGAATGCCAAAAGCAGCAGTAATAATACATGGTTAGACAGTAGAACTATAATAAATATCATGGCCAGTCTGCAGTATATAAAGGCCTCATCATGAAGGCACCTTTGGCCATCAAAATGTCAGTAAGTTCTTCTTACTATCCAAAAGTGTACTAGATGCACCATCCTAGTGATAGCATCTGTAAAATTTAAGTAAACACAAGTTTCACACATTCTGTAAATACATGTAGGTTTGAACTTGGTGGCCAGGAATAAAAACAAAAAAAGGAGTGTTTGAAAGAAAGGGGATCAAAATGTGGTATAGCATAATGCTGCACTGGCTGTAGTACAAATTCTTCTTTGAAATAGTTATTGCTTATTATTTTAAAAGCTTATCTGTACAGAAAAGTTGCTACATTAATGCTGTGCTTCATTCATGCAAGCAGCAATAATATCTCCAAATGAAATTCTTTACAAGTACAGTTATTATTAAGAAAATCACTCAGTAGACAGACTGCTGTTACAAAAGGTCCCAGCAGAAACTGACAGATTTTTTCAAGCTAGATGTATTTCCATTACATGATTAAACTGCTACTTTCAATGGTTAATTTAGAACAGAATAATTGTTTGAGAAGAATACTTTTCAATTTGATTTACACATTGTACTGACACAGTTTTAATGATAAACAAAGATGCATGGAAATTTATTTTTTACTAGCAAAAACACTAACAAAAAGTGCAATTGCATTCAAAGCATTTTCATCATTATTGTTGAAAAATAATCATAGGGACAAGCATCCATGGTAATAATTTACAGAAAAAAATGCATTTCTTGGAAGAGGTTGTCAGTGAGATTGACTGGCTTTATATCTCGCTCATATCTTTAACATGCATTCTTTATATTTCGTTAAACAATTCAAAATCAACTTGTATAGAAAATGAATTTTTTAAATCCATAGACTGAAAGCAGAAACACATTAATTACAAGTTGCTATTCACATTCTACAATTTCTTAGTCCCCATTGCATTTTTTTGTCTAATTAACCAGTGTTGCTGTAAAGTCATTGTCTTTTATGTGGGTATGCAATTTACAGGCATTGTCAGAGTGGACAGAAGTACTTACTGCCTGGTAAGTGAAACTTCTTGGTCTTTTATATGATTGACAAATTATGATTTCTGTATATATTGGCCTTAAGCTTTAGAGGCAAGGTGCCAGGTCCCTGAACTTGCTATTTATTACAAGGCATCATAAAGTAGTCATTACATTGTCTTGTAGACCTCTGTGGATAACAAGTGAATTCAAATCATAAGTTTGATGATCATATTTTATTAAGTTTTCTCAATATACTAATTATAAAATTGGTGTGACTTCATTTCTCACTACAGAGAGGGTCTACAGTAATTGGCACAGTAAGGGCAATGTTACATTTGACACTATACCATAAGTCTATATCGCACACCACATAGAGAAATGTATACCTCTCAAGTGTGCATGTTTTTTTTTTCATATTTTTGGTCATATCCTCTTATAAGTTGAGTTTTTTTTGACAAAATTACTGCAGAATAAATTCAGTACATAATGATCAACATTTGAGTATCAGGCTTCATGTCCTTCAGAAAATAAAATATACCACAAAACTTTTTATTCTAGCAACTTTCTAGGTCTATACCACCAGTATTTAAAATATGTTCCAATTTTTTGGGCCTTTGTCTACCCATTAGTTTTGGCTTTGCCAGATATCTTGTGCTAAGAAGTTGAGAGGTAGGTAGTCACTTTGTAGAAATGAAACTCTCCTAAGCTAACCGACCACAAACTAATCATCTTGGAAATCCACATCCCTCCCAACCCCCACCCCGCAAAGGTAACTACCATGAAAAACTTCTCCAAAGCTAACATTGGGCTCCTAAAAATAGAGGTGGTTAACTTCGTGGCACCCATGCAAATGAAGAATAGTCATATGACTGCTGAATCATACACCAATGCACTGTACGAACACGTACACAAATGCATGGATCTCGCCATAACCAATAGAACCAAGATGCTCTCTTCCAAAAAAAGGAAGCCAATCTGGTGGTCCCCTGCCATAAACAAACTTTGCAACAGAAGGAGGAAACTGATGCAGAATAAGGTGAATTCCAAAGACTAGAAAAACTCCCTTATCAGCCTCAACAAAAAGTTGAGATCCCTCATCAAATCCTCTAAAGCTAGCTATGAAAACAAAATTGCAGCAGATAGTAAAGACATCCACATGGCCTTCTATAGTTATGTAAATAATCTCCATGGCAATACCCAAATCTGCTTTGAGCTACTGCACAATGGTACCTCCTATACCAAGCCAACAGATATTGCCAGTATACTGGCCAACAGATTCAGTGCCAACTTTACCCCTTTCTCCCCCCAAAGGACCAATCACAATACCAGTAGATTGCCAGGCACCCAGTATTACTTCTGCACAGGTTAAAACAGCACTGTCCAAGGCCAAGAATACAGCTTCTATGGGACCTGACAATATCCCTGACTGTGTTCTACATGAACTACAGAGTGAACTGGCTCCACACCTGTGTGCCCTGTTCAATCATAGCCCCATCTTAGGCTTTGTCCCTACCGAATGGCACACTGCTACAGTCATTCCTCTCCACAAAGGAGGAATGACTACAGACCCTGGGAACTATTGCTCCATTAGCCTGATGCACCTGATATGCTAAGCTATGGAATGCATCATCATGGACCTAATAAAAAAGGATATAGGGAATCTGCAAACTCTGGATCCCACACAGTTTGGTTTTGTGAAGGGTAGATCATGCCTGCTCAACTTGGTTGACTTCTTTGAGTCAATCACCAGAGCTGTGGATGAAGGCAAGGTGGTTCATACAGCCTACCTTGATCTGGCCAAGGATTTTGATACCATTCCCCACTCAGGAATCATAGAAAAACTCACTAAGCTAGGCATCAACCCCTATATCACTAGGTGGGTTGCAAACTGGCTCACAGATAGAACCCACAGTGTGAAAGTAGCTGACTCCAAGTCAGACTGCCAATTAGCCACGAGTGAAGTCCTACAGGGTTCAGTCCTGGGTCTTCTAGTGTTTGGTATCTACTTCTCTGAAGTCCAGGCCAACACAAAGGGACTCTGACTGACAAAGTTCACAGATGATTGCAAGTTGGGAGCTATTATTAACTCCTCAAGTGATGTTGACATCCTACATAATGGCCTCACTGAGACCAACTACTGGTGTCAGTACCATGGCCTTAAGCTCAATGCCAAAAAAATGTGTCATCATCCTCTTTGGGAAAAACCCGGTACCCATGAATTACCACATTGATGGTAGTCGACTGAACACAGAAGGGGTTATAAGAGATCTGGGAACACAGGTTGACAGCAACCTCTCTTTTGATCACCACATTGCCACTGTGGTCAGAAAGTTTTTCTATGTGGCACATCTCATTACTAAGGGTTTTGCATCCAGGAAGAAAGAGGTCATTTTCTCCCTCTACTCTTCCCTCATTAGGCCAGTCATCGAGTACAATGCCCCATTTGGCATGTACCTCACTAGACACCTGCAACAACTGGAGAGGCTGCAAAAGTACTTCACAAAGAGGATCCTAGGCCTTAAACACTTGTTCTATATGGACAGACTCAAAAAACTCCAACTATTTTCTGTCTCATATCACCTACTTAGAGGTGATCTCTCCTTGACTTACAAAGCCATGTCTGACCCAGCTCTGTTACAAATGCTACATCTAAAGAAATTCCAATCCATCCACACCACACACTCCAAAGACCTCAACCTCATTACCACAATTTACAGAACATGCTGGAGGGACAGGTTCATAACCTAGAGACTGCCCATGCTATGGAATAGACTTCCATGCATGTCAAGCAGAGCACCTCACTGACCCTCTTCAAGAGAAATCTTGATGAGTGGATGGGAAACACAAAATTCACCCCGGGGATAACTCCAGTGGATCTACTAAACAGAGGCACTTTGAACTAAGGTTACATGGCACTAATCCTATGGCTAGGCTTGTAAAGGACCCAGGGCCATTAGCCTAGTACACAACTATGAGCCTATGAACTTCATATCAATAAGGGGGCATCATGGGTGCAGCCTTCATTACTAATAGCTGCTTCACTAACAGGAAGAACACCATTTTCTGTTTTGTAAAGTGATTGAAAACATAATTTTATAAGTGAATGTGCATGTAGCATATGTGTAGTCACATTTGACAGCACTGGAGGTTTGAGAGTAGTCTGTAACATTATGCTATATGGCCACTGGGCCATGATCAAACTTTGTATAAATCCAGGACATAGCACTATGCATGAATGGAATTGTGCATCAACTCCACACCTGGTCTGGTGTGAGTCTGCTGTTTTCTGTAAAACCTCAAGTTATGTTTGAATGTAATGATTCTCTCAAAAAACCTAAAAAACAGTAGTAAGAAAATTTAAGGATGTTTGTAGACAGACACACTTTTGTGTGTTGAAAAGGTGCTCATCTATTAAAGTGGACTTTGTAATTTTGAGTCTGTTATGGAATGCCATTTTTATTTTTCAAACCCTTATAAAAACAATACCCAATGCGATATCCTTACACAGTACATGAAATACTTGCATCCATTGTGTTTACAGTCTATTTGGCACCTCAACCCCTCCCAGACTGACGGTGAAGATTAAAAAAGTCTCTAATACTGAAGACCATAAAAACATTTCTCAGCAATGAAGACCAAAAAAAGTTCTCTCAGAGTTGAGGGCTATTATGTAACTATGCATTAACTCTTTGTAGACACCTTTCCTAAACTGTTGAAACTGTAGACTGAATGGCATTTAAGCAGCTCATGATCATGCCTGATTGAATGCTTACTGATACTTCTTTTAGGGACTGATCAATGTTTTTCCAAAACAGCCATTTGTACCTGTAATTACTTGCACTAAGAGTAGCTGCAACCTTCACCCAGCCTTTTCAAAGCTTTGACAATCAGTAATGACTTATGCCAGTACCAGATTACACACACACACACACACACACACACACACACACACACACACACACACACACACACACACACACACACACACACACACACACACACACACACACACACACACACACACACACACACACACACACACACACACACACACACACAGAAACACATTACCCATACCTAATAGGCTTTTTACCACATTTATAGCCACGGTGGTGCAGTGGTAGCATTGTCACCTCACAGCAAGAGGTTCTCCCATTTGATTCTTGGCTGGAGCACCTTCTGTGCGGAGTCTGCATGTCCTCCCCATGGTCGAGTGGCATTCAAAAGACATGCGTGAAAGGGTGTGCCTTCATTGAAGGTTGGTCATCGGGCTGGCACCTCGGCACTGTCAAAATCTACTGCCAATCATTGATGGACTGGAGTTCCACTGTGGCAACCCCTAACCGGGAAAAGCTGAAAGAAGAAGAAGAAGAAGATCACTTTTACATTTCTAGAACTGATTTTACTGTTTCTGGTTTAGGTGACAGTCCTCCATATAGGAAAGTGAATTCACAAAAATGCAGTGTGTTCTTAGGAAAGTGATACTTTTCTCCATTTGTATCTTTTATTCTGTTCAATCTTTTTCTCTTTCAGTTTTCCCACATCACAGCTTGCCTTAATGACAGGTAGTAGAGCAGGCAGCTTCTAGAACATCATCCTTCCAAGGCCACATTTTATGTTTTAATTATTTTGAAAGCATTCAAGTATTTTTAACTATGTACAAAATGCAGCCATAACTGTATGGAGAGAGAGAAAGAGAGGCAGACAGAGAAAGACAGTACAGAAGCTGCACCCTACATCTGCTGTGTAACACAACAAGCAACATAACATTCCTTTCCCCAAATTTCAGACTGTCCTAATGAACATAATGAGTGAATATAGAAAGAGTGTGTGCCACCTCCCTGTTTCTCTCCACATTTTAAACTTACATAGCACAGATGCTTGCCCTACTCTAGTCCATAGCAAATCATACTCATTGGTCAGGAACTGGGATAACTTTTAACGTATCTAATTGGTTTTCTCATAATTTCTGCTGCGCTGAGATTTTGCAACAAATGATATATAAAACTGGTAATGTCAACGGGTGATTAGCATTATACACGTGTGGCTTCTGCTGACTTGTCTACATTCCTGTGTGTGATCACTGAGTGTGCATCATCAGCATGTGGCACTGGATGCCTCTCTTGGACTCTATAGCATCTGTTTCAATTCTGAATGGGGCAGACAAAGCGAATTACATTTAACTGACAACAGCTTTATTTCTAACCAACTTTGAAGTTCTAAATGTACGGTTAGTGCACCAGGCTTTCATAATGATACATCTTATTTCTGACTCCCAAATAATTCTTTGGTCTGTATGGATATGGACATTTTTGTTTGTAAAATGCATATATCTAAATAATTATACATTATCACATTAGGGCCAACATTTTAGCAAATCAATTTCTTCTTTCTGTCAGTGCTTCTTAATTAGCCAGTCATGTGCAAACTACACAGCGACACAGAAATAATTAATCCCTTGTTGTATTTAGTTTCATGAAACTCCTGTTTGCTCTATATTTTCCTTTACTCGAATCTTCAGCCCACCATGGAATTCAGGCAGTCAAGTGAAAGCTCTTTTGCTGACAGCTGTGATATGAAAAAAAAACTTGAATGGTCTTGCTCTCTGCATTTATTCTCTTCTTTCAGTGATGAGAGTGAAGAGGGTGTTTTAGCCACCCCTTAAAGGGGGCTTGCATGCACCCCCATACTTAATATAATCATGTAGCAAAGAACAGCCAGCTTATATCACATCAGGAAGGGGAGGGGACAAGATGTAACCTTAATGCATTGTACATGCACTGAAATAACTAAATTTCCTGTCAGGACATGTACTAGTAGCTGCTCAGGATTTGCTCAGTTTTGGGTAATACCATACCAAGATATTGAGGATATGGAGGTTAGAAATTTGTCCAGTTTCTATTTTTCATGCCAAGACACACAGATGGGTGCAGTGAGGATGTGTCTCAGTTAAAAGTGAGGATGCGTCTCAGTTAAACGCAGATGGGTGCAGTGAGGATGTGTCTCAGTTAAACAAAAAGTCCAGTGCTCATTGTCTGGCCAATTTGTAGGCTGTAAGACAGGTGAGCTACAGCATTCCGACTAAGAATGCAGCCCCCCAGAGGCTCTGAGCTTTCATTTTTTCTTTCTGTAATAAGTTGAAAATTTGGGTGCGGTTTTTGACATTTACAAGAAAGGAATGTTCTAGAAGTTTGATTTCTAATCTTACACAATTTCACACTGATATGTATTTCATTGCAGCAGTGTGTGCAGCATGCAGTTATATGTGGCATCAGGCGTTTATATGAACGCATGTGCATTAGAGTGCAACAAGGAGAGAGGCCTGCTATTTATTACATTTCCATCTTTATGTTGTTGCAATTTACTCTAACATTTATTTTAGCTTTTCCTGAAGTTTGAGAATTTAGGTTGACTTGTAAATTTATCAGATTATTACATCAACAGAAAAGTCCATCTGGGCATACTCCATTTATAGTGATGAGAATAGGAGGACTAAATATTATGAGAAAGCAAATTCTTCAGCTAATAACTTAGAGTGAGTGCAGTGCAGAGAAAGCCTTAATGGTTAAGATTACATTTTGATATAATATGATTAAGCATTCACAATAAGCTTTAGTAATTGTTTCAGTTGTGCATTCAGTATGTAGGTAACTAATACGTGTGTGTTTTATGCTTATAAGGTGCGTACATTGGGGATACATACAGGTACAGACAGGTCAGGATATGCTATGTGTCAGTTTATAGCTAAATATGCTGTAGAGCTTTGCTGCATGTTGACAATACTGTCTGCAAATATATGAAATACTTCACAGCTGTACATAAGTGAATAACTTTACTTTTAGATTCCTGATAAATGTAGACTATCTGCTGTTACCACATCACTGGTACTCCCAAGATCAAAATGGTTGTCAAAGACCTAGATGCACTCATTGACAAAAAGCTATCACATTACCACTATGAATCCACACTTGTTATAAAATCCTTCCAACTTTCTTAGCTGATATCCAAGAGCATAGCTTACAAATCCATGGCTATTTATATACCTATCCATCCATCCATCCCTTATTAGACCCATTATTCAATACAGTGCAGTCTGTTTGGCTTGCATCTGTCCAGACACTTGGTCCATCATGAAAGACACTGCATCTTCCTTTCTAAAAAGAATGAGGGTCTGAGCTCTATGTTATATGATGAGTGCCTCAAAACCATGCCCCTCTTTTCTATCTCCTACAGGCATCTGAGGGATGATCTCGTTTTAGCTTATAAGACCTGCAGATATCCTCTCCTGAGTGACCTTCTTCATAATCACAAAACAGAAAACACTATGAGCACCCACTTTAAAGACATTAACCTTTACTGTTACATAAACATAGCCTGCTGGTGAGATAGTTACTTCACCCAAAGAATACCACTTTAATAGAATATACTCTCCTTGCACATTTAACAAAGCAGCTCTTTCATCCTCTTCAATCAAAGTCTGGACAATAGGTGGCTAACCGTGAATGCACACCAGGTCTCCTCCCATATTGCCGTAATGGATAGGGGTATCATGCAATGGGATTTGCTGTGGCTCGGTTGCACATATAGTCTACTAGATCAGCTGCCACATACCAACCAGTGAGCTATGAATCTATGAACCTGCGTATGATGCTCAACATAGCTGTAATACTTCTGTATTTGTATATTGTAATAGTATGTACAGACAACTACTTACTGTCTCTTATTTCTTTAACAACATGGCTGCAACTGAGAGGGGACCACTGGTTTAAGACTTCTTACCATAAGCAAATAATGAAGTTGAGTTAAAGCTATGCAAGTATGTCAACCAGATCAGCATACATATGTCAATGTTTAACTGTAAACAGAATGATGTTAAATTAGGGGCATATGTGATGAAGTCCCTCAATTAGTAATGACAACAGCAGTGGTTCCTGTAATTTGAAATACATTTTTCAGATCATTGCAATGGTAAGCAAAGGACTGGGAATTTGAATTTAGGCATAATAGAACATCATCGGACTGCTGTCTGTTATCGAGTTAGCAGTTGCAAGTAGCAGTTGGGAGATTTTGCTTTTGGGTTGCAAAAGTTTGTCAAAGTGTATTACTTGCCCTGGCCTTTTGATCATCACATCCCCCTTGTCTCTCTTTTTTCACATTCAGCTGTTGTCTGCATGCAAGTGCCTTTATCCATCTGACTATGACAACCTAATAATACAATACTCAGAAGATTCCCAAATTAGAAAAAGAAAACAATACAGCAGCATATCTTAGAATACCAGTTTAGAGTAAAACATGTTCCCAAAGATGGCCTTCCCAGATTCATACATTGCTTAATCAGATTCCTTTACTTTCCCAGCAAGACAAGCAGAGTTTTTCTGTTGATTCCATTTAATCAGCTGTGTTGTACTTGGTTCTTGTTTTGTATTGAAACTGAAAAAGAAATCAGGTTTTAAACCAGCTGGACAGTTATATCTATGAATGAAAATGTACTGAACTCTACAAACCCAAACTTGCCTGACTCAGATGGGTTGAACTGGTCTAGATGAGCTGCAGTGCTAAAGGTATAAATAGTCTTTGGTGATGCTATTCCATTAGTAGAACAGTGTATGAGTGTATTGGGGATGGAAGGGGGGGTGGAGTTGTGCTCCATATGGAACTAAAATCCTGCTCTATCTGTATCTTCTTATGGGGTGTGCACCAGTTTGTTTGTGTCTTTTGGCTTTTCCCAGTTAGGGGTCACCACATGACTCCCAGAAATGGGATGTGAATTGTGCATATAGGACGGACACAGAGGAAGTGCCTTGGAATGCAGAACGGTCAGCATCTTACATATTGGAGATCCAACAGTTGCCATGGACTTCCTTAGTAAGGACTCCATTTCAACCAAGGTTGGCACTACCCCGCATACTATAATGTCATCAGTGCAGTGTCTCACATTTGGTAACTTGTAAATAATACTGTAATTACTACATGTCAGAAAACCCTGATGCAAAGCTGACATCAGATATTAGTCTCTTGCACATCAATGAGCCAGCTGTGTAGAGAACTTAGCAAGGGTCCATTTTTCTTGCTGCAGCTTGAGATGGTGGTAACCAGTTCAGAAATCCAATCTTTACAATACTCTTGTTCCACTTAGTTTACAAATGTTGACATCTTCAATTCCTTCCACTCTCTACTACTATGTTTGCTGCTTACATATACATGTGAACCTTTACTCCACTAGGCTTCCTGTGTTTTACAGACAACAATGGGAGAGTTTCCAAAATGCATGAGTAGATATTTTTCCAATAATGCCCATCTTTTCTAGTTTCTGAAGTTCTTCTTCAGCTTTCTCATGTAAAAGAAAACGGGTTCTCTTGCATGGTTGGGGTAGTGAAGTTACTTTAGGATGAGTGGGCAAATGTGCTGAATAAGTATTTCAGATTTTGTATTCCCTTTAAACAAACCACTTTGCTCAACTGTTTATCATGTTTTTTACTTTCTATCTATATTTACATTATTTGGGATCCTTAGCACCACAGTACTCAACTGTTTATCATTTATTTCTTTATGTCTATATTTACATTATGTAGTATCCTTATCACCACTAGCTGCACACCTATTGGGGTAATTGAGGTGACTTGAACCATGCCATCCAAGTCTATTTAAATTGGTCATGTTACTTTGTCATTTACTTCTTCAGAGCAACCTTTCACATCATGAGGCCCTTTTAAATTATAGGCACAGATTGTGACACTCTGCTAAGGCTATGACCTTATCTTACTGCACGTGTCACTAATAACATTTAAGGAAGCCCCTAAATCTTCCTTCATCATAACCCCTGTTTTAGTACCATTACTCTGTTTCTGACTTTATTGTACGGCCAGTCTCATGTATAGCATACAGACTTGTATACTTTGTTGTTATCTTCACTATTATCATTATCATTTTATTCTGTCTTCTGGCAAGGTCTTAATGTATAACATTTTATTTTATTTTATTTTATTGGGTCTCTGTGTCGGTAATGCCTTTTTGTGAGTGTGTATTGTTACTGTTATTGCTTTTGCATAATTCAGCATTGTGTTTTTTTTCCTTTACTTGAGATATGGCAAACCCTTACAACAATGATTCACAAATGTTTAATATTCACCACAGTATCTTCATTCTGTTTTGAAACGTCTTTTACCACAAGATCAATCTTACACACACAGAGAGAGAAAGACAGCCCCCCAAAACACACACTGAAGAGTGCAAGCACATACACACACACACACACACACACACACACACACACACACACACACACACACACACACACACACACACACACACACACACACACACACACACACACACACACACATGCAACACTCACTCACACCTGGCTTTACTTTGTTTTATTTCTTTTTATTTTTGTTAACTGCTTTTACTCAATATCCTTGGTTATCATGGCTTTTATTTCAAAGTGTGAAATGACTTGGCAGACCAACATTTTCTCAAAAGTCTTATCTAGCACAGATAAATGCCTTTCTTCTTTTCCCTTCTATGGAGCATGTCTGTATTACTTTTGTCTTAGTTTCTTGGTCAGTATCAGTGACTCCTAAAAGCCAGATCCATGGTATAAAGGGATACAACCCTAAGTACAGCTCAGATAACCTTGCTTCAGTTAGTTGCACTGTTGCAGGAAGACGTTTTGAGGATTAGAAAAAGGAATGGTGAGTTAATACCAGGTCATATCTTTAAGGGGAAAGTTGTGTGCAGGACACCCTACTGTTTAGAATACTTGGCAGACACCAGCAACCACATGAGAGCACTTGTTTCAAGTGTTTGTGGGGGAGGGGACTTCTGAAGGGTTATGCTGCTGTAATGTACCATCCCTACATACATGACTGTGCTACTGGGTATGCCCACTGGGCATAGTTATGGCTTAAGCACAAACCCCTCAATTTCTCAAGAATGATGACAAACCCAAGTCTTCCACTCATCATTCATCCTTTGAAGAACAAATGAGCCATGTGACTCATCACCTGGGACAACGGAAATGATCTGTTTTGTGGTCATTGTAAAACTGGGAGGAAAAAAATAAAATGTCAGTTAATCACAGTTTATTGCTATGCTTCTATTCAAGTGTTGCAGAAGTTTGTGGAATCACTCTCTTCTGCACTGCATTTCTAATTCTGTACAATTTAAGGGGTATGTTCATCATAAGTTGAATGTGTCCATTTCATTTTTTTCATCAGCATCATTAAATTTGCTGTCTGATCTTGCCACAAACTCTGGAAGATTTTCAGTATATTCATTCACATTCTGTTTCTATGTTCATTTACGTTACTACTAATTCTTTATTTTTAGAATGCTTTTTATTGAAGTTGTCTTTGTGGATCTATCTCTCTGTCCGTCTGTGTTTCTGTCTCACAATGCCAAATTCAATAAAAAACATTCCAATAATGACAGAGGGACAATATTTTAGTCTTTAATTCAAATATTGTCTCTCTGTCATTAGTGAGGCAATGCACACACACACACACACACACACACACACACACACACACACACACACACACACACACACACACACAAGCACACACACTCTCTCTCTCTCACATCGGACACACATAATTTCCTCCACAAATACACACATACACACACATTCTGGCACTGGACCAGGGGTGGCTCATGTTATTGGACTGCAGGAATGCAGCCCCTCAGCTGTAAAAAGAATAGAAAAAACAAGAAAATAAAAATAAAAAATGATAGTGTTTTCCAGAGCTCTGCACATGTGTGCTCAGTATTCCTGGAACTCCACACATACGTGCAGGAATCCAGACTGCTATTTAATCAGTGTGGATTAGAAGAAGGCATCAGACATCAGACTACAGAGATCCCCAGAGGTCTATGCAGTTACAACTGCATAGACTGGAAGGGAATCGGGCTGCAATGTCTGCAGGCTGGCTACAATCTGTGGTTTTCTGGATTTTTAATTCACTCAATGACAGGCATTTGAATTTCAGACTTCGTATTCTTTAGAAAGTACATGGTAACACAAAATCTTTTATTCTAGCAATTTTCTAAGTTTATAAGATCAATATTTGAAATTTGTCCCTATTTTGTGGCTGTATTTCCCCATTATTGGCTTTGTCCAGGTTTTTTGTGCTAAGAGGTTGAGAGCTATGGTGAGAACTGAATTCACTGAATATGTTTAGAGGCTGTAGTCCCCCATTATTGGCTTTGTCAGGGTGTTTTATGCTAAGAGGCTGAGAACTATGGTGAGAACTGAATTCACTAAATGATAGCCATTTAAGTTTCAGTCTTCCTGCCTTTCAAGAAACAGCTGATTTGGCATAGTAGTATGTTGCTCTGACTGTAGTGCATAGGGTCCTGGGATTAAGACTTGGCAGTGAAATGTATGGTGGTAACACATCATTTTATCCTAGCAACTTTCCAAGGTTATACAAGCAATGTTTAAAATGTGTTCCTGGTTTTGGGGCTTTTGTCCACCCCCAATAACTTTTGGCTTTTTCCAGATTTCTTGTACTGCAATGTTGACAGATACAGTTGAGTGTCGAGTGGATATTACGAGGAGCTGAGAGCTTCAGGGGAAGAAAAGTTTAGTGCTGCTTATGCTGAGTCTGCCTGCATTGTTAATAGCACAACAGGTAGTGTACTTGCTTTTGATGCAGAAGGCTGTTGGTTTTACTCCCACAGTATATAGATGCATTACTGATGGTGTACTGTGTTGTACTTTTAAAGGGGGTGGATGCTGTAGTCCTGAGAATGTCCTCTTTGGTGGAGATACCTAGTAATGATGAACCTGTTATCAGTTTGCCATCCATCTCCTATTGCAATAGTACTAGCTTATCTTCTTTTTAATGTAACATAGGAAATTTATTCAAGGGCAACAGGCACTTTATTTGTAGATGAAACAATGAAATATAAAGTTGTTTGCTAGCAGCAACCTCTTCATTAGTTACAGATCTTTTTAATGTGGAATTATTTAGATGACTTTTACTTCTGCAGAGATTGTGCATATTTACTGATACTGGTGGATTGTAGCAGTTTGAATAAACTTTTATGATGGAAATGTTCTGAATTAGGCAGTTTTGTCATTATTGGTGCTTGCATTTTCTTTCATTGTTTACTGGAAAAATGTTCAAAACAAATTTAAAATTCCATCTAACAACTGTACTGTATTATACGAGGAATATAATTTAATACAATTAAGAAGGTGTATCAAAGAACACATGTATGTTTCATGAGCAAGGGGCCTATGGTTTAAAAACAGCTCGAAGTTAATCTTTATCTGCCACTGGCCAGATGTATTTTCTTTGAATGTGGGTTTCAATGCTGTTTCAATGAATGTGAGTTTCAAGGGCAGAGACGTTTTAATGCTAAGTCTATTTCCATTGTGAGACTGCATTACTTTGTTTAGCAGATGTCTATTAGTGTTTGTGCTGTAAAATGTAAAATAAAACTTTTAAATGAAATCCAAATCATTGCAGAAGTAAAGCAGTATGCACATCACAGTCTTTATGGTAAATGGGGCAAAATAACCAAGTAATGGGACATTGGAATGGCTGCAGGGGGGAGGCCCCATTTGAACATGATTTTGTGAGAGGGGAAGGGCATCAAACTCAAAGACAGCCCCAGCTGAACTATACCTCTCAAGTGTTTAAATTTTTGCAGAATGAATAGCTTCTTATTTTTGGTTTGTTCCTCATAAAATTTATATTTTTCTGGCAAATCATTTAGGAATGAAGTCATGAAATAATGACAGACATTGAGTTTCAGACTTCATACCCTTCATAAAAATTCATACTAATGCAAATCCTACTATTCCATTATCTTTATGCGTTTATAAGAGCAATATTTAAAATTTGTCCTTATTTTTGGGCATTTGTCCCACTTCTATTTATGGCTTTGTCCAAATTTCTTGCTCTGAGGTTGAGAGGTATTACAAATGTGTCAGGGCCATCACTGTCAGCCAAAGACATTTCAAATTTGACATACTTGTTGTACCCCACTGCCCCATGTAGTGACTCTGGATATGTCCAAGCAAGGCAAGGAGCAGTTATGCATTGTAAGTGTGCAGAGTATCCCCCATCCAATGTAGACACAAATACTACAGTGACTTTTCATATGTCCTTCATTCTGCAGAATGTTCTGTTTTCTGTCATTTTTATAGTGTTGATTTATGCTTCTTATTATTCAGAAAGTGCATGTTGTTGCTGTGCCTGTTGCTCTGTGTTTAAATAGAAATGCTTTAATGACCATCAGGCAAGCTTGTCTGAGATTGTAAGATGCAAGTAAGCTTTAATAAGCATACTATTAAAGAATTACAACATTGAAAGCCTTTTTGTTGTTGCCATGCAGAGAATATTTACATAACTAGATAACGTATAAGCCTTAGGTATTGAAAGGCATATGACAGTCTTTGTAATAAAGGGCAGGATTACAGTATTTTCAGAAGCTCATTACATTTGTTGGAGAATTGCAGTCATCATTACAGGCTTTACCTGTAAACTAAACAGAATGTCAATACATCATGTGTGGTCACTAACCTGTGCAGTAATCCTTTAAGCAATTTATCTTGAGCTTGTTTCTTGTTTGCTGTTCATTTTTTACTTTGATCATGTTTTCCCCATGAAACAAGTAGATAGTTGTTGTCAGGCAGCAAGTCTTTTTGGATTAGAAACATTTTTACAAGTGGGGTTATCGCAGATATTGCTACTTTCAGCATGTTACTTGGTACTTTTATGAAGCTGAATATAAATTATAATTAGAACTGCAGTACAAGGAGAAGCAGTTTGAGTTGAGTGCTACTTGTATTTTTATACTTGATTTTGACTGGAATTGCAGTAATATATTTAAAAAGTAATTTATTTTTCATGCCTTACAACCTTTTTGTTTCCATCTAGATATTAAGTAAGCTGTCATGTAGCCAATGCATTAAACTATGCTTTTCTTCTACACTTCATTTTATCTTGATTGGACTGTTATAATGATGGTTTGGCACCCAGGGCAGTGTATTTAATTAAAGTCTCAGTTTTTGTGGTTTTGAGCACAGCTCCGCCCCTTTCTAGTTGGTCACACCCATTACCACTGGTCCCACCCATTCAGCTGTCTCCTGCGGACCCCCTTTGATTTGAAGTCACCAGCTGCCACTGCATTGGACACATATTTTACTTACACACACACACACGCACACACACACACACACACACACACACACACACACACACACACACACACACACACACACACACACACACACATATATATATATGCACACAGATTCTCTCACATCTCTACATCATTTCCTACATACACACACACACACACACACACACACACACACACACACACACACACACACACACACACACACACACACACACACACACACACATACACACACACACACACACACACACACACACACACACACACACACATACACATGCACACACGCACACACAGACAAGAATTTGGTTTACGGACTCCAATTTAGAGTCATAATTTAAACTTATGTTTATGAAAATATGTGGTTGGTTTAGCATCTGAGATATATGCTACAGTAGTTTACACCAAAGTTATGATTCAAATCTAGGATCATAGCGTGGGGGGTGGGGGGGGTCCTAACGTACTAGATCCCTCATTCAAATAATTATGCTATCTAGGAATTTTGTCAGAATCTGTAACTGGCAGAGAATGAATAAGCATTTAAACTATCTTAATGCAGCATGCAACCCAAGGGGACTGAAATAAGCTTGCTGATCTATTTACAGTTGCACTTGACACACTGAATGAGCACATGGTATGTGCTACGGGTGCGTGCAGTACCAGATGAAGCACGTATACTGTTGGCAAGTTTAGAAAAGTCCACACATCAGTTTGCTGTTGTTACTTTTCTGAAAGACTGTGCTGTGAGCTTGTAATTTAGTGACATATATGTTTTACTTGTTAGGGTGTGTGTTTGTGTCTGTATGTGGGGGGGGGGGTTGCAACTGAGCTAGCTACTTTGTCTGGGACCACAGGTAAGTACTGTTTTGAACAAGTGGGAGGAGGGAAATTACAAACTGTTAATGCAACATCATTGGTGAAAAACCTAGACCAGCAAAACCCTGACTGATCTGTCATTGGTGGAAAAGGGAGGGAAATACGGAGGCATTAAAAGAAACAGGAGAGTGCCACTCCCACAACTACTTTTTAAAGTTTAAATAAATAATTCAGAGGAAAAAATGATTGTGCAGCTAAGAGCAGCAGACTGACACTACAGGTCAAAAGTCATCTGTGCCAAAGTCATATAAGAAGAAAGATGATATACATCACTAATTCTCTGTAGCTTTCTCTGTATGCAATCTGAAAACCAGTCTGTGTTTGTTTAGTGGCATCACCCTCCCACCCCCAAAAGAAGGTATTCAGATCCACACACACACACGCTCTTCCATCTCCTTACTTCACTTCTTACACATACACACACACACACACACACACACACACACACACACACACACACACACACACACACACACACACACACACACACACACCTATACACACTCTGTCACATCTCCCTACATCATTTCATCCACACACATGCAGACACACACACACACACACACACACACACACACACACACACACACACACACACACACACACACACACACACACACACATCTCCCTACATCATTTCCTATACACACACACACACACACACACACACACACACACACACACACACACACACACACACACACACTCTCTCTCTCTCATAACTCCCTACATCATTTCCTATACACACACTTCTCCCTACTTCATTTGCTACACACACACACACACACACACACACACACACACACACACACACACACACATGTAAAACAAATGTGTAATTCTGTCACTTAATAACTAATAAATCAGTTCACACACCTTGACAGGAAGCCATCCATTTTGACAAATTGTTTCATTTATTCCAGTTCTCTGCATTATGCCTCTCAAACAATCAAGGATAAATCTCAAAAGAATCAGGGAAAACCCAGGACTAATCAGGGACACTTTTAAAATATTATTCCCTTCAGAAAATGACAGAATAAGTGAGTGTGAATTAATATACATTTTCTAAAATAAAAGAAATCTTCTTTGTGGTTCTGTGACATTCCTCATGAAACAGCAGAAAAAAACACCAAGCTTCTCATCACTATTTTTCCCACTGTCTAGATAACTGCCTTCTTACTATGTTTATTGAGGAACATCACAGAACCACATATGGACACATCTTTTACTTACAAACTAAAATGGAATAAAATAAAATATAAAAAAAATTTAAAAAGAGATTTTTTGAAAAAGAATGCTTTTTATTGAGTCACTCTAAAAAGTAAAAAGTAAGGGAGAAGAGTGAAAAGTTTGCAAAAAAACAGGCTGACGTCAGAAAAGCATTCAAGGCTGGTTTTATTGATTACTTCTTCTGGTACCTCAATGAGCAAAACCAATCTCGAAAGTTTTTCTTAAAGTAGCCCGTGTTTCTTTTGCAAAGCTTATTATACTCTTCTTCCTTATTTTTTACTTTTTTGGTATGACTCAGTAAAAAGCATTCTTTATTAAAAAAGTATTTTTTATATATTTGTATTAAATATTGCATATGATCCACACTAGTTTTCTAACATACTTTGCTTATCTTTGTCTTAAAATTATATAAAACATTATTTTGTTTTCTCACTTGAATTTCAGTTTCTTTGCATATAACATTATGAAAACACATATGTTTATCTTTTAAAATTCAAAATAATTGTTTTTCATTAATATAGACTTGTGTCTAATAAACAAAATAAACAATCCTTTAAGAATTCCTTAGTTGCCAATTCTCCATAAATTAATCATTGCAATTCACTAGACTGGCCTAGCTGCATAAAATACCCTTTGGCATGATAGAGCTAAACTAATGATACTGAAAATAATGCATTCATTGCAGAGTTAATTTGGCTTTCTATTACATCAAACAACATGTAACATGCAGCAGCATGTTTTAAAGCCAAAACTCAATTTACATGAGGAATCACAGCACTGAAAAACCTGGAACTGTCAGATGCACAATATTTGTCTTCAAAGATTTCTCAGCATTCAAGTACAAGAACCTAGAAAGATAGGTGGAATGATTTTATTTACACTCTTATTAAATACCAAGTTGTACGCGTATATGCGACCAACTAACCAAAAATATATACCAAATATACGCTAAGAAGGACCGTAGCTCACTGCAAATGCTTACTTTCAAAAATCACTTTTAATAGAAAACAAATAAAAACAAACCACTGAGGGGTAAAACTATTTTACACACAGGTTAAGCGCTTTCATCTGATAAATGCACACTTTTTCTGAACAATGAAATGTGTGTGTCCCCCTCCCCACATATAATACATTTTCAAAAAAATCAAGATCCGATGGGAATGCTCAATCAACTAACCTTCTCATGAATAAAACATAACCTTATGAATATTCATTAATTCTGCTCATTAAAGCCTTCACAGTTTTATATTACACCCTGTTGCCATTAAATTTCTAAGTATACTTATAAAACAATCGCATGTGCACATATATATATATATATATATATATATATATATATATATATATATATATATATATATATATCACATGTTGGTATAAAATACATTTATACATAATTAAATAATTTATGCTATGTTCAAAAATGTATACACTTCTTTAGAACACAATATTGCACTTTTGTTAGATAGCATAAGAACACATTTGTGGAAAAAAACATATATAACATATTGTTACTCATTTATGCTATATTAAAAATATATATACATTTTTAACACTCAATATTACACTTTAGTTATTTGGACATTATAACTTGAAATGATGCCTCCTTTCTTGTTGCACCAGCTTTTATTTTTTATTGTTTTCCATTCACTTGTTTCTTACTTTATTCTGTGTGTAAATATACCCTACTGCAACGTCATTCATATCCTTGCATCCAAGATTGGTTTAGTGGGAATATGGCCATTCAACCCAGGTTCTTTGGTTGCATTTACCCTGTTCATTCAGCCTACACAGTTTTATATTACACCCTGTTACCATACAGTTTCTAAGTATACCTATAAAACAATCACATGTGTGTAATATACAACTGTGTAGGCTGAATGAGCAGAATTAATGAATATTCATAAAGTTATGTTTTATTCATGAGAAGGTTAATTGATTGAGCATTCCCACTGGATCTTGATTTTTTTGAAAATGTATTATATAAGGGAGAAACACACCTTTCATTGTTCTGAAGCAGTCTGCAGTTAGCAGATGAAAGTGCTTAACCTGTGTGTAAAATAGTTTTAACCCTCAAGGGTTCATTTTTATTTGTTTTCTATTAAAAGTAATTTTTGAAAGTAAGCATTTGTAGTGAGCTATGGTTCTTATTAGCATATATTTGGTATATATATTTGGTTAAATAAATAAACAAACAAACTAGCTATCACATTCATACATGCTCACTCTCTGGTTGCACTCTCAAAATAGCACTGAAGCTGGCATGTGCTTGCTATTTATATTCACGTGCTGTCCTTGAAACACTTCTTAAAGGTACAACACACACACACACACACACACACACACACACACACACACACACACACACACACACACACACACACACACACACACACACTATTCTACAGTAAATGAACAATGTTTAAACAGTATTTCATTATTTGTTTTTAGCCGGTAGTTTACTACTGTAAATTAACATCTACTCTGTCAAGTGTACAGTTTATTGCATCTTTTGCTTTATGTATGAGACTTTCAAGTGTATTGACAACATATTCATATCATGTATGTGAATCCTCTATTAATGAAGCTCTAAACATTATATATATATATATATATATATATATATATATATATATATATATATATATATTTATTTATTTTATTTTACATTTGTTGACTGGGATAGTCCGACTGGATGCATGTCCATTTTCAGCGGAGGCCCGGGGAGAAAAGCTCCAAGGGTAAGCAGATACAGCATTACATAATACCAGCATTACATATTACAAACAGACTATTTACAGAGATTACATAAGTAAGCAAGTTAAAGTTCCACAGGTTACAGTTAATCCTGAGCACAAATCAGGATTAAATTAAATTACACAATAAACTGGTTAACAGATTTTTTACACATTCTAGAGAGAGTTAGCCAGGCTTGATACATTGACATAGCCAGTTAAGTGACAAATGTTGTTTATGTCTAGTTTTAAATTGACCTAAGGTGGAATGTAAGGTAATATCAGCTGGAAGCGAGTTCCAGGATCTACTTACAGAGTTTGCAAAGAGAGAATCACCGGCTGTGGTATTAATTTTGCTAGTCTGAATTAGTAGTTTGTTAGAGGATCGAAGCAGTCTTGGATTGTTATAGGGAGTGATAATATTTTTAAATGCAGGAGTATTGTCCGGATTATAGAGGATTTTATAGGCCATAATCAGTTGGTTATACTGGATTAGGCTGAGTAGTTCAAGCCACCCAAGCTGATTTAGATTGATGCAATGATGTGTCCTAAAAGGCAGTCCAGTGGCAAACCTGGCAATGTGGTTGTAGCAAATGGAGAGTTTGTTAAGGACAGTCTTGTTTAAATTCGAGAGTAGAGGGGATGCATACAGAAGGGTTGAAAGAAGGTGAGAGCGAGCTATGGCAATTTTAGCTGGAGGGGTTAGGAAGGCTTTTATTCTGTAAAGTGACCCTAGTTTTTTATTGATGGTTTTGATAGTTTGGTTAACATGTAGGTCAAATTTTAGATTATGGCCTATGATGACACCTAATAGTTTTGTAGATGGGTCAGGGGAGATTATTGTGCCATCATTTGATTTTATGGTAAAGTTGAAAGCGGTAGACCTATGTGTTGGTGAAAATAACAGCATTTTAGGTTTTTTGGGATTTAGGATCAGACGATGTTCAGAAAGCCAGTTTTCTATTGTATTAAAGGTGGTCTGGGTAGCTGACCATAACTCTACTGGAGATGTGGCTGAGCAAATCAGAGTAGAGTCATCAGCATATTGGATACAGCTTACTTTTGGGATGACAGTATAAAGGTCATTAATGAGGATGGAGAACAGCAAGGGCCCTAGTATAAAGCCTTGTGGTACTCCAAGGGTGTTGGGTAGAAGGTTAGAGAGTTTGTTCTGCCAGAGGACAGCCTGCTGTCGACCATTCAGGTAGGATTGAAACCATTGGAGGGCTCCAGTATCTAGACAGAATGTTTGCAGGTGTGGATTAAAAGTTGGTGATCAACCATATCGAATGCCTTGGAAATATCCAAAAAGAGGACTGGGGATATATAATTATTGTTGCAATTATGGTTTATGGTGTTAGTAAAGGCTAGGAGGGCTGAAGTAGTGCTGTGATGAGGATGGAAGCCATGCTGAGTGTCTGCCATAAGACGATTCTGGATTAGGTGGTGCATGAGTTGTCTATGAATACATATATATACACATATATATATATATATATATATATATATATATATATATATATATTCTTTTACCATTCATTGCCAACTATTATCAAACTACTTCAAATGCTTGCTTTCAAATAAATTTTCTTATAAATGTATTAAAATGTATTTCACAATATGTATAACATTATAATTGTTTCTCTTCTTCAATGCCAGTTCATATGTCTAACTATAGTTGCAGTGAAATTTAAACTAATGCATATTTAAAAGGTTATGGCTTTTATTCACATTAACCTTCTAAAGCTGCCTCAGCTCTGTTCTCTTGTTTAGGTGGGCATTCCAACCAAACTCTAACTGTTTACCAGAAAAAGCTTCATGTGTTCTAAATTAAGTAAACAAGATCAAGTAATGGAGAGAGATGTTTCATATCTAACTACCACAAAAGCAGCTCATATAGGGACAACCCATCAGTCACAACAATTTCCATAGCTTTTATATTGAACCTGAACATTTCATCTATGTATAGAAACTATTTCAAAGCCATTTAAAACTTCACAATCTCTCTACTGTTAAACATCAAAACACATATGCATAGCAACTACAATTGACTCCCTCCCCTAATCCAGCACATCATAAATCATTCGATTAAATATAACAGTGACATATTAATTAAATCTATGCACTAGGAAGATAGGCAGATTTTAAGTTTTACTATTAGTTTTAATGAAACAGCTTTTCTAATGTTACTATAGTTAATGATTACATTGAGTTTCTTCCACACTTAGGTGAAGATGTTTATCTGTTATTTCTTTTAATATACAATTTAAGTAGCAGTTTTAATGTAACACTGTTAACGTATTTTCTTTTTTTACCAAGAAAGTATGAGATGTCACTCATAGTGTGTGTTTCCCTTTAGTAGGTAACTGCAGTTTATATTAATTAAACAACTTTAAATTCACATATGTGTCATACTGCAGCTATTTTCTATTTCATAAGGTATGGATTAGTTCCTGAGTAAGCAATTCTGTATGCAACCCTTCTGATCATATACTAATATAAATGTTGTATGCTTCATTTAAGGGAAACTAAGAATATTTTGTTATGACTTATTAAAAATTATTCTTAATTATTTGTAAATTAGACAAGCATAATGCTGAAAAAAGGATTTCAATTACCATACATTAGTAGACTGCTTGTTGATTTGCTGATTCCCTTTTAGGTTATTGTTGAGCATGTTGTCATTTCATGTTTTGCTGGTAAAGATGTGTAAAGAAGTAAAACTAAGCTTGGTTACATAAAAAGAAAAAAAACAATCCTTGAAATCTTGTTATTTCCTTTATGAATAAAGAAAAGGAAAGCTCTTTAGTTTCCCCTTATTTTTTTCTTTTTCCCTCATTTGTCTTATTTCCATTTGGCTTTTTAAGGATATAATGGATCAGTCCATATCTTCTGTTTGTTCAAAAATATAGTTAGTTTGTAGATATGACAACGCAAGGTCAAGATGTTTGAAGAATTTAACCCCATTAGAAAGGAAAATCTTCAGCCTGGGTGGGAAACAGTAAATGTACTTTTATATACTTTGTTCTTACGTTCTCTTATAAGGGGAAGTAATTATTTTCTTTTAGACATCACTGTTGCTGAATAATCATTAGCAAAATTAATATTTCCTTCTGCTTTAAGTGGTGACTTAGCCCAGGCAGTTTTGAGTATCAGTTCTTTATCCTCAGATGAAATAAATTTAGCCACGATGGGCCTTGGGGAAGTACTGGACTTTGATACAGGATTAACCAGATATCTATGTGCTCTCCCTATACTAAAAGAGGGAGCTCCAGGCCAATCTACAGTTTTAGGGAGCCAGGTAGTCAAGAAATTGACCATATTGTTGTCTTCTGTTCCTTCTAGTAGACCAAAAATACTGAAGTTGTTCCTACAGGGCCTGCTCTCAAGGTCATCTATTTTGGCTGGTAAACAGTTGTTCTGTTTTAGTAGGAATTCAGTATTGTTCTTGCTTTCACTTAGTCTTTTTTCCATATCATTCAAAGAGTCTTCAATGCCAGAAATCTGGTTTCTCTGTAACTGCAGAGCTTCATTAATTTTTTCCATTTGTCTGGAACAGTATTTCTTATAGTCATCTATTTTGGTGTCCAGTCTATCTATTTTCAAAGACAATGCTTGAATATTTGTCAGTAATGACTGAAGCTCTTTTTTGAACACAGAGTCTTGAGATGCTGCCTTTGTGTAACTCATGGTGCTGCAGGATATAATGAAGACATTTTCTGTCACAGAGTTTAACAGGAAAATAGTTGAATTTTAAGAAACTTTTTGATATAATCTTTTAGAACACCAAAGTGTATCATAATTCACTTAATTGAGTTGTTTAGGATTATTTAGAAATACAATTTCATGTCAGAAGTATATGTAGTAGCAGAGCAGAAGAAAAGGGCTTCTATCCTAGTCTCATTCTGGCCACACACTCCCAATCTTTCAGATTTTGAAGTTGCCATCAAAATTATTACTCTTGTAAATATTTCAGAGGTTTTATTATCTAGAAAACAGTATATATCTTTGTGAAACATTCTTCTACTGACATGTAAGTCTCATCATCCCATCTCATTTACCTGCAAAACTCAAGTTGAAGTTTCATGTAGTATTAGCACCTGTTTATAAACTGGACAGTGCAACAGGACACAGCAGTTTGACAGAAGGGACCAATAAATGACTACCCTGAAAATGTTATACCAAAATTTTATACAGCTAAAAAGTTATAACCCAGCACAAAAATCAATTAGTTAAAACTGGAAAAATATTTACATTAAAATGTATTACAAAATATAATGTAAAATTTCAAACTAGACAAAAAAGCAGATGTCCGTTTTATAACTGAAACAGGGCACCTGGCACACCCGGGCTGTACATGATATAGATATTACCACATGCCCAGGAATTTATGGAACATGCCCTTTAGGTTCATGCCTCAAAACATCCTGAGCATTAGGTAATATGTGTATCATGTATTGGGCCAGGTTCCATAATGCAGATAGATGGAGTCCTGACTCATGCAACTAGGGTTCAGTTAGTGTCCCCAGCACTCATGGAGCTGGGCAAGGAGACGGAGGAGTGAAAGGGAGTGGCCTGCTTGCCGCACCCAGGGCAGTGAGAATTGCATGCACTCTGAGGCCAAATAGAACAGTACAATCTCTCTGGTTGAGACAGGATAGGTGACAATGCTAAAGATAATCCTTTAAGAAAGAAAGAAAGGAGCATTGCTATACAAGTTAGAGTATATTGTCAGATGCTTGTTAGTTAATGAAGGCAGTCAGGGGTGTATAAAATGGGGGCTGGTGTCAGCCAGTTCAGAGTTGTTTGTCCTTTCTGACTAAGTAGTTTGTACCTGCAGTAGCAGTTCTGGAGGTATCACTGGGAAATCACAAAGGGAAATCTGAAGGAAAACAGAAGGAACCTAGACATTTTTTCTGTCAAAGGAAAACCAGAATAAAGATAGTTACTGAGAAGCTCAGAGAGAATTGATGATAGAGACTGTCCTGTTGTATTGATTAAGCTCAAACTAAGTTTAATTTGTTTGCCATTCCATGAAATTATTTGTAAAGAACCTGCATTACAGAAACCTAATTGAATAACATTATAAAGCATACCATCAGCTAAACCAAACTGAGAAAAATTATTGGGTCAGGGAAGCATAACTCCTTACATATGAGTGCTTTTCAGTACTTGGGAGTTGCCACCAAAACTATTATGATTATGAATATTTTAGTGCAGCAAAGCCACATTATTTTATCAACTGGTGGTCTCTACTGCATAGTTCTGTACTTCATTGGTGGGTGCAGTAGGCATACTTTTGCACATTATGTTCATGCCAAAATTCATGAGTTTATACCTTTCACTGACTAAAGAAAGGTCATTTTTGTGACCATATTTTCCCCAAACTTGAGAAGCAGTATTTATATTGTGTATGCTGTGAGCAGAACTATTATAAGAAATCTACCCTTTATAAAGGGAAAGCAGTCCTGTGATGTGTGCTGTGAGCTGTTGTGCAAATTACATGTGTGTTTGTCCCTTTGCCAGTATGGTGACCACAGCACTACTGCTAGAGACCCCTCTGTTGCAGCTCAGGTGATGGCCACATTTGACAAATCAATAGTAATGTTAAAGATATTGCCACCAATGAAAGAACAGGGGGGTGGGGTGAACCTTGAGGTATACCTGGCAGCCTTTGAGCAGTATTCCCATTAGGATGGGGTGATAGTAGTTCCCAGGTCAGAATCCTATCAGCTCACACTACTGGAGAGGAAGGCAATGCAAAGTAGGATAAGGAAAAAGTAAAAAGAAATGCACTGTTAACCAGAACTGGTATTATCTCTTAGATACAAGCTCAAATGTTTATTATCTGGACATTTTCCCCAACAAAATGGTAAACTTTTAGCTATGTGATTGTAAAGCATGTGCCAGATTGTGGTTAGATCAGGAAGTCAACATAGTAAAATACAGTTCTATAATTTTTAGCCTCAGATATATTTAAAAGAGTGGTTTTACATACTTTTTATGAAAGATTTTCCCTCAAATTGACCTAAAGTTGCAGATTTTTTTGAACTAGTGAAAAGATTGTTGTGCAGTGAAACTAAGCTCAGAAGTGAGCAGTATAAACCTGCTGTGAAGTCTGAGTCAAATCCTTGTAACAAACAGAATGCATCACCTCTAGGCATACACAGTTTTAATTCTGGAAAAATGGGCCACATGGCTAAATTCTGTACTAGTATTGTAAAAGGCCTTATGGTTTTCTTTAGCCTGTGAACCTATCTTGTCCTCATAATTGGCCTTGTTGGATTTAATTGGTCCTCTTAGTTTCCTGTTTAGTTTAATTATGATATTACAGTGCAGTGGTGCAGCAGTTAGGTTTGTCACCCCAAAGCAAGAGGTTCTCAGGTTCAGTTCTCAGCTGGGGTGCCCTCTGTGTGGAGTCTGCATCTCCTCCCTGCATTTGCAAGGGTTTCTTCCAGGTACTCCATTTTCCTCCCACATTCCAAAAATGTTTCTAGAGTGTTTTCTCCCTGGGCCTCTGCTGAAAATGGACTCTGTCCCATTCGGACTTTCCTGGTAAACAAATGTTAAATAAAAATTAGATAGTTGCTATCATTAGCTCTATCTGTCAGACAAGCAGATAGCTATCCACCTACAAAATCAGGATTTCCATTTACAAGCCTCGCAATAATACCCACATGGAGAATAGTGTCAAAGGCCTTGGCCATTTCTGCTGTATGTGCTGCAAAACCAATAGCATTTGTTTCAGTTACTTTTTTAAAAGAAATGAATAAGGTTAATATTGAGAGGCAGTACCTTCCATTGATGAAACAGAACAGATGATGAAAAAGGGTTAAACTATTTTCAGTGTACATGTTCAATGTCAGTGTAAATGGTCTGAGATAATATGCTCTATAGCTTTACACATGAGGCTAGTGAGATTAATAGATCTATAATAACCATTGTTAGGCAACCCTTGTGCAATGGCATTACAACTGGTGTTTTCCAGGTTTCTAGAATTTAGTTAGTTGAGATGCTTACTAAATCTATCAGGAATAGGTCAGAGGCTGCCTTGTTTGCCAGACTCAAGTTACCTCTTGGCAGCCTGCTGGATATTGAGTATAGTGACATGGCTTTGAGTTGGTCTATGTAGGACATGTTTAGGCCTTATATCCTTTTAGTAAGGCATCCCTCTGGGCATTCCAGTTGTTGCATGTGTCAAGAAAAATACATGCCATAGGGGGTTATATTCAATGAATGGTCTAATGAGGGATGAGTAAAAGGGACAATGACATCCCTAGATCTAGGTACAATCCCTTTGTTTATAGACTGTGCAACATAAAAGGACATTCTTACAACAAAAGACACAAAGTTAGGTTGCTATCCATGTAAATTCCCCAATCCCAAACAACTGGATAAAACTCTTTTCTATACATCAGCAAGTCAAATGGCATCAGAAATACTAAGGATCTAAACCTCTTCTACAACATCAACAGAACTGTTTGGAGGGACAGGTATATCTCACAGAGGATATCACTACTCTAGAATAGTCACATAAAACAAAGTTCATTCCTGTCCATTTTCAAGCACAATTTATATATGTGGATGGGAAACAGAAAATTTCTCCAGTACTGCCCCTGTACTACTAATGGACAGAGACAGCTCCTAAATTATTTATGTGCATGGGTCCTATCAAGTTATCTTTGATATGATTTCAGTTATTTTCATTAGGGTTAATATAAAATTATCGAACATGGGATAGGTAAGGACAATCTATAACCAAATGAGATAGGGTATTTCAAACACATAAATGGAAAGTGGCTAGGCGTACAATGGCCTGTGAGGGCCTAGTACTTATGTATGAAACTATGAATGACAGATATAGCTGCAGAAGATTTTATGGTTGTCTTTAGTGGAAGGAACAACGCTATGTACATGTTCAGCCTTACACTTTTTAATGGTATACCTTAGATTCTTGCTATCCTGTCTCAGGGCATTTTGTGGTCTACTGATAGCACATTTTTTTTCTTTTATTGTACAAACTGCAAATGTGATAATCCCCCATAACAGTCTGCTTTGAAATATCCCACTTTATTTGAAGCAGGCAGTAATGCTCTTTACAATACAAATGCTTTGTTACAATTTGAAATTGGAGGTGAAAGTGGTAGCTGTGGCAATGAGATGACAAAAGCAGAATTAGTCGGAACTTTTCTAGCTCACTAAGAGATATCACAAATTTGCTTTAGAGACATCCCTAAACATCCTATTGTTTCTAGGTGAAATTTCACTGGTTTTCTAGGAGAAAGACATATTTTTATTGCCAGTTTTAACTACAGAAGTCAAGACACAAAATCGTATACAGGTGTGATTTATGTTGAAGTGGACAAAGTCAAGAAGGTTGAGTCTGTAGTTGGATGGTTGGCAATTTGTTCAAGACATGGCAGTGGCAAAATCTAGGAAATACTAAGCATATTTGTTACTAATATTATAGGCTTGTCAGATTATAGCTGGGTAGTTAAAATCACTGAGTAGAATAATGTTATGTTGGATCAAGTTATTCCCCGGGATTCAGCAAGCTATGCACGGTGTGCAGAAATAGTGCAAGAGCTGCTGCACGCAATATGGCCGATGAGCGATCCAGGAACAAGATCCCGGGATGTGCACGAGTGCTCCTACACTATTCCTGCATGGACACAGCTCCTGTATGCTAATTACCCCATTTGGTGGTGAAAAACATGCAAATGAGGTGAATTAGTGATCCAGGAAGCAGGCAGGCATCTGTGCAGGAATAGTGTAACCTGCAGAAATGCATTCGGCTACTAACCGAATACATTTCAGCAAATTACAAAACAGAGGCATGACAGCTTGAAAGAAAGCATGTATTCAATGTAGTAGGCATGCCAATGACCAAATATATGGCCATTGGCATGGGAAATAGTTGAAAAATTATAAAAAGTAACTTTTATTTTTTTTGGCTGATTTTGGCCGTTTAAGCATAGGGCAGCGGTTCGCAAATGGGATCGGCCCAAAAATAATGAAAAAAGCTGGAAATAAGCTTTTAAACCAAAATCAGCATTCTGCCATAATAGTCAATGGCATGCATAAGACAACAATACCATGGAATAGTGGTTGCTAAGGGGAAAGGCTGAGTGTCAGTTTTGTAACCATGCATTAGCAGTCAGTTTTATGCAAATGAGGGCACTGATACTGAATCACAGATTTTCCCTCAGTGTTAGCTTGCACTCAACCGTGTAGGTGCAGTAACACCATAGTATAAGCATAAGAGGTAGATGACCTCATAAGGGGGAATGTCATGCATGCTGCAAGCTTATTGGAGCTCTGTGGCCCGGGTTTGCCCTTAGCTAAGCACAGCTATGGAATGTGTGTGTCTCTTAGGCTGCCTAGCAGTGTTTACGTTGCCTAAACTGGTGTGCGCACAATGCACCATGTTTTAAACAAAACAAAACAAAAAAAAAAAACAGGAAATGGCAGCTCTATTCACATCTCAGCACTGGGTATGTGCACCATGCCTTGGGACTTAAACGGGAAGGCAATGGGAAGGGAAAACAGCAGTAGGAAGGCAATCAAGGAGAACTAGCATAGATGGCAGGTGAAATGTTTCAGAGTCAGCAAATTACACAGGCAGCAGTGCAGCCCAGCACACTACTATAAACCATGCAAACACATTTCACTCCGGTTTTTCCCACAGACTCTACATCACTGGTGCACACAGATGGGGAAATTTTACTTGACAAAACTAACAAAATGATAGGGGCTGCTGTTGCTCTCATACATCAACATGTGGAAGAGGCTGAGGGTGGTGAGCACAAGAATGCTGATGACCAACCCACAGTGAGGAGAAGGAGCAGAGTGTACAGACCCAGGGTAACCTACCAGGGTTACATGAGCTGGAGATAGTGGACCACTATAGGGTGGACAAGGACATCCTACAGCAAATTGTTGAGCTGTGCCGGTCACGCTTCACACACAGAACCAAAAGAGTGGAACCCATCCCAGTGGATACCAAGGTATGTGTAGGCTTAAGAATACTAGCCACAGGTACCTTCCAAAGGCCAACTGGGGATATCATGGGGATCTCACAGGCAACAGCATCCAGGGTACTCCATCAGTTCCTAGATGCCATGTCAGCACATGCCGGTGAACACATATATTTCCTTAACACCCATGAGGCATTGACTAGCAATATGTGTCTCTTCCACCAAATAGCAGAATACCCTGAGGTAGTGGGTGCTATAGACTGCACACACATACACATTAAAGCACCACCTGGTGAGCAGGGTAGGGTCTACATAAACCGCAAGGGCTTCCCCTCCATCAACTGCCAGGTCATATGTGATAGTCAGGGCATTATCATGAATGCGTGTGCTGGCAGCCCTGGAAGCTATCACGACTCCCACATCTGGCATATGACACAGCTGTACCAGAGATTTGTCAGTGGGGACATCCCATATGGCCACCTAGTGGGGGATTCTGGTTACGCACTGGAGCTGTGGCTGATAACACCCATCAGAAATACACACACACCTGAACAAGAACTCCATAATGAGGCACGCACACAAACTAGAATCATAATAGAGCATGTGTTTGGGATGCTCAAGTCACAGTTCCAGTGCTGGGACATATCTGGTAGAGCCTTGCAGTACTCTCCAGCTACATATACACAAATGTTCATTGTATGTGCCATGCTACACAATATGAATCTGCAGAAACAGCCGCAGCAGGAACAGCACCGGGCAGGGCCATACAGCCCCCCACCATTGCCAAGGCCAGCACAGGCACAGAGTGACTTGGAGGAACAACAACCTGAGCCTGCCCATGTAGGTAGATAGTGGCATGCCCAGTATGCCCAGGCTTTAGCAAAGAGGCAACACATAGTACATACACTGACATGGTAGGAACCCAGGGAATGACACCTCTCTCTGACCCACACATACAGTAAAAGGGATGCTAAACATGACACTATCTGTGCTCTACCATGTATAGGGAGTGTACTATGTGCATCTGACATAGTCAGCCCTCCAGCACCATCCTCAATACTGGCACAGCCACAAGGTAAGTCGTTCTTCCTATCAATTGCTGAATGAAGTAGTATGTTCTGCTAGTTGTATCTATGGTATGGATGTGAGCATGCAAGGGAATTGGGTGGATAAATGAGATGGCAGCAGATAGTGGACACCTATATGGGAAGCATGAAATCCATAACAAATACTGGTGTCAGCAAAGTAGCAGTACTAGACAAGGTGACAAATCCCACTGCAGTACATGTGGTGGCCCAAATCTATGTCTATAGGATCCACACATGCATGTCAGTGAGGCTCACATATCCAACAAAAGAATCAGCCAGCAGGACATGTGTAGATGACCATAAAGAAAGGCTGTGCTAAGGCCTCCAATTGATGGCAATGGAGAATAGCCCTGCTCCAGACCTACACAGACAGACCACAACAGTTCAGGCAGTTGTATGTTAGTTCTGCAAGGTAAGAAGTCTGAAACTGAAATGTAGGTCAATAAAACCTAAGATCTGTACTCTACTGATAAGCCTCTAGTCTGCGTGATGGGTCAGAATACAAAATGAAATGGAAGTCAACAAAGTAATTATAATACCAGTACAGTCATAGCATATGTTTATGTAGAAATGCAGTAACATGTACGTGTGGGTTTAATAACAGTGGAGCACAGATTACCTGAACTGGCCAAATTTACAGGATAGATTGTTCCATGTGTACAATATGCAGGGGTATGTGTGTTAGGTTGTTGTGTGTTGTATATTGTGTGGAAGATGTCAGCATGTAGGCATTGAGGGTTGTGTCTCGGTGGCCTATGGCCAGTACTGTCGAAGACAGGGCCATGTTCTGACAACTGCAGTGTCAACCACAATGTATCCCAGCAAGACCCAATTCAGCAGTCATCCATACTGACTGTTCAGATGTCAATATCTCTCACCATCTGAAATATGGACATGCCATGAATGTGGGCCCAGACTTACACACATTACACAGGTGGAAGTACCCTAGACAGAGTACATAACATTTAACTGTCAACTGCACACACCTTTGGAATTGTACATACAAGTTAGCAGCACATTAGTTGTTTGTGTAGTATGGAATACTGATGTAGTCTGGCCAATCAATGGCAGACCACAAAAGACACAGTTATGAAGTGAGACTGCCTATGTCCCTGCACAAGGCAACATAAGGGGAATATCTCAGGTATATCTGTGAGTCAGCTGCAAGAAGCTTCCATATCACACATGCACTCAGCTCACCCCACCATCCACCATCAGCCACAGGTTTATCACAGGTCATATCCCTGCTGTTGGGAATGAGTGCAGTATCACCCCCATGTCCGTATGGGAATACCCACAGAATGCAGCATGCTGAATAGGTGTCCCATGCAGGTGTGTCCCTAGCTGTAAGCAGCACCCTGCTAGCATCCAGAACAATGGATTAATATGGACAAGAACTATTGCCATTAGCACCTTACACATTTACCCTGTCATCCCAGGGGAATCCAGTGGCTCACAGCCTGGGACTGTAGGAGTGACAGAATGCACTTGTCTGCTACAGATGGCCTGCATCACTACAAAATGCCCTACAGTCCTCTGTCAAAGGCATGTGCCTCACCTGTACTGCCAATGTATGTTATCTTATGGGGTCCCAACTAGCAACATAACACAGTCCACAGAACACAAATGCAAGGCCATGTCGACAAATCCCAGTAGCATGCCCACCATGTCCTACTGCATGAACTGTGGACCAAACCCTAAATACCGCTGGGATGAAGGGACAACTATAGGGATACTTCTCAGATATCACTCGCATAACGTTAGGAAGAGGCTAGACTAAGGACAGAGTAGGGGTGTAGAAGCATGGACGCCATGGAGTGTGTGAAGTCTGAAACTCTGATATGTGCCAATACTACCCATGCCTGCAAACCCAGTAATGGGTGGCTACAAACCTGCTTGTTAACCACAATGTGAAGGGGAACTGACCAGATATATGAGCCCTGCCTCTGAGTAATCTGGGTGAATCTATACAGCTGAGAGGTATGGCCACAGCAGGATATGGCCATTCTGTATGTCGATAGATGTACAAGCAGGGGATCCTCAGCCACCACAGTACCAAGGTGCTAGACAGAATATGTAGGCTGCAGACCACAATACTGGACACAGCTTTATTTATCTTGTATTTCCCAGGAAATAACTGTGAGCAAATAAGTATATCTGTCAGTAGTTGTTGACATAATACATCACAGTGTAAAATAGTACATATGTCTGAATATCTCTGCTAACACCAACCATGTAATACAAGCAGCACAGACACAGTAGTTACACTATCCCACTATCTTTCGCCCATTGTGACTCTATAATATCAACCAATCTAGAGATATCCTGGAGAAATAGGTTGCTAGCTTTAGGTGTAGAACACAAAATCCAACACTGGAGTACAACCTACCTGGAACTGATTCACTCACTCAATACAGAAGGTCATACTGGGCATGCTCCTACACTTAGAGAAATGAAGCCCATGTCTGACAACAAAATACAGAAGGTCATACTGGGCATGCTCCTACACTTAGAGAAATAAAGCCCATGTCTGACAACAACTGTGGACTATACATATCTGTCAGTCGCAGATGTCTGTACACACCCACCACATTGCAAACCATTCATGCTTTGCCCACACACTGGATAGGAATACTCACACATATCCAAGGCCAACACACTATAATAGGTCAAACATACACACACACACACACAGATGTAGGTAAGAGAGAGACAGACAGTGACAAAGGGATTTCCATCATGAGGCCTGTCCCACCCACCACACATCCAGTTGGCCAATATCACATGATGTGCCAATGTCAATCACTGTAGACATTTGCTTTTGGTAGCCCTAAGCCCTATAGTGTCTGTGGTGCTTGTGATAACTGTGTAAAATGATAGCACAAATCAGTATTCATCTAGCATTTTTATACCCAGTCCTGTCAAATGTAAAGTTGTGTGTGACTGAGTGTTGTGTGTGTGGTTCCAGAGGAATGGTTTATGGCCCATTCACACACACTACACTTCCCATTCCCCATGTTAGCACTCATGCTGATGTCAGTCACCTTGAAGTAACACTCTGGCCAAGTCTCCGCCCCATAAGCTCTGTGGTGCTTGTGATAACTGTGTAATGCTATAGTGTAACATACTAGTTAGATAGGAGTTTAAATCCCAGACATGGAAACTGTGTGTGTGTGTGTGTGTGTGTGTGTGTGTGTGTGTGTGTGTGTGTGTGTGTGTGTGTGTATGTGTGTGTGTGTGCGTGTATGTAGAGATTAATGATTTCTATGGCCATTCACAGTCACTGCACCACCCATTACCCTACTTTAGCAAGCCTGCTGATGTCAGTCACCTTGAAATACCCCTTTGGACAAAGGCCAACCCCGTAAGCTCTGTGGTGCATGTGATAATTGCGTCATGCTATAGTGTAACATTCTAGTTAGGTAGGAGTTCAAATCTCAGACTTGGCAACTGTGAAAGTCTGTGGGTGATTTACAGTCACTACATCTTCCATCGCCCTACTTTAGCAAGCCTGCTGATGTCAGTCACCTTGAAAATCCCTGTGGATAAGAGCCATCCCTATAATCTCCATGGTGTGTGCAATAACTGTGTAATGCTATAGTGTAAACTACTAGTTAGGTAGGAGTTCTAATCCCAGACATAGTAACTGTGAAACTTGTGTGTGTGGAGATAACTGTTATGAGGCCATTCACAGTCACTACACCTCCCATTGCTCTACTTTAGCAAGCCTGCTGATGTCAGTCACCTTGAAATTCCCCTTTGGATAAAGACCAGCTCTATAAGCTCTGTGGCACATGTGATAACTGCATAATGCTACAATGTAGCAGACTAGTTAGGTAGGAGATCTAATCCCAGATGTGGCAACTGTGAAACTCTGTGTTTATGAGAGAGTGTGTGTGTCCTTGGTAATACCTGATATTATGGATATTCACACTTACTACTCTCCCCTTACCCCTCCTTTAGCACTGCTGCTGATGTTAGTCACTTTCAAAGATACCTGTGGAGAGCTCTCCAACCTGAAAGCTCCATGGCACGTGCCATGAATGAGGAACAATGTAGTAGCAGTAACTACACAGGTATGAGTTTGAATCACATCTGTGGCAAGTGTTTGTGTGTGTACCTCAAAGATTTTTGCCCTATTTACACCCAGTGCACATCTCAGAACCTGACTTTTGCAGTCCTGCAGATATCATCCACCTTAGAAGTATCTGTTGCCAACCCTAAACCATGTCTGGTCAGTGGTGCAGATGGTAAATGTGTAATATAATGGTCCGTAAAGACTGTTAGATGGAGGTTTGAACCTCACCCCTGGCAAATGTAGATGTGTTTTTGGAGTAAAATTATTTTGGGGATCTCTCACCCACTACATCACCCAATGCCAGTATTTACAAGGGCTGGTGATGTTCCTCACCTTAGAAGTACCTTGGGACAACATCCATACTATAAGCTCCATGGTGCATGCAATAAATGCGGTACAGTATAGTAGCAATACATAGCTAGGTAGGGATTTGAATCTCAGTACTAGCAAGTGTGTGTGTGTGATCAGTATCCTGTGTGGAGGTTGCTGTGATTGTGTAATAACAGGATGCATTGTTTGGCGGGTTTTGCTAAATTATTATGTTGAGGACCTAGTATATGTCACAATGTCTACCTTACAAGGACAACAGATGTCAAACACCAGAGACAATCCATAGCCCCACATGTGACATTATGGACTGATGAACAATTTAGGCAGCCTTTCTATTACTCAGAGAACACTGTCCACCCATGTCTCATACAGAAACACACTTGGCTAGGCAACAACCACTATATTGGTAGTTCCCTGCATATTGCCTCACAGATAATAAGCACAGTGCGATTGCAGTGGACTACATGCCTGTTGACCACAACAGAGCCACTGATGTCAGAAAGTACTGTAGTGTGTTACATCTCCTGACTGAGTGTGTGTTATCCAGCAAGTAAAAGGACATGGCACCCTGTTCCATCCCTGCTGTAGGCAAACAAATGCTTACAGTGGCCTTTTGCTATGTTCTCCACTGGATGCCTGCAACAACTGTAGAGTCTGCAAATGTAACCCTCAAAGGGAATACCATGCCTTATACACATGACCTGTATGGACAGACACCACTAACTCCACTGAATACCTGTATCATGCTGTCAATAAGGTGAAAGCATGATCTCAGTTCCATAACCAAGTCTCACCAAATGAGGTCAGGAATGATATATCAAAAGATAACAATCTGTCCACACAACATGCCCAAGAGACCTCAAGTACACTTCCACATGTCAAAGAACATGTGTGTGTGGAACATGTGCACAACCCAGACACTGTCCATTTTATGGAATATAGATCACATATATGGGAAGCAGTGCACATCACTGGCCACCCACAATAGTAATCCAGATGAGTGGATGATGAATACAATACCCACCTGTGGGGACCACACCAGGGACTACACCCCTGAGCCACACTGGAGACTATTGTCATGTAGCCTGACGCCAAAGTATTCCCTTTGTCTAGCCTTGTACAGCCTTCAGACCAATTCACCTACTACACACCTGTGAAGCAATGAACCTATGAATCTCAGTACTGGCAAGTGTGCATGTGTGTGTGTGTGTGTGTGTGTGTGTGTGTGTGTGTGTGTGTGTGTGTGTGTGTGTGTGTGTGTGTGTCTGTGTGGAGATTAATGATTCTGAAGCCATTCACACTCACTACACCTCCCATTGCCCTACTTTAGCATGTCTGCCGATGCCATTCACCTTGAAATAACCCTTTGGCCATGTTATAGCCTTATAATCTCTGTGGCGCTTGTGATAACTGTGTAATACTGTAGTGTAGCAAACTAGTTAGATAGGAGTTCTAATCCTGATCCTGCCAACTGTGATAATGTGTGTTTTTTCCTGAGAGAGTGTGTATGTGTCTTCGTTGACACCTGTTTTTGTGGATATTCACACTTACTACACTTCCCTTTCCCCTCCTTTAGCACTGTTGCTGATGTCACTTACCTTCAAAGATACCTTGGACAGCTCTTTAACATGTAAGCTCCATGGCACATGCAATAACTGTGTAACACTGTAATTGTAATGCAAAGTCAGGTAGAAGTTTGAAACTCTGTACTGGTAGGTGTGTCATCAGTATCCTGTGTGGGTGTTGGGATGACTGGTAATGACAGGATCCATTGTAGTGTGGGTTTTGCTACATCATTATATTCAGGACCTATTTGTCCCATTGTCCACATTACAAGGCCAACAGTTTTCAAACACTGTAGAGGTTGTTGTAGACAATCCTCAGCCATAAATGTGCACAGCCAAGTGCAATTACTATGTGACAGTATGGATTAGTAAACAATATAGCCAACCGTTATAATACCCAGATACCACTCTCCACCCATGGATCATATACAAACACATTTCGCTCTTACTCCCTTCCTTTCTTACTTTGTCTCTGTCTCTGTCTCTCTCTCTCTCTCTCTCTCTCTCCCTCTCTGATGGATGTGAAAAAGTACATCTGTTTTGCATAGGCAGCAGCTTGAGTTTTGTAAGTAATGCTCATGATCAACTGATGGCCTGTGCACAAATTGCAGTCCCCACTTGCTAATTGCATGTGGAACATCTGTGGTATCATTCCTATAGCCAATTGCATGGAAACACACTCCCATAACTAAGCACTTCATGTGGGTGTTGGTCCTTTTCCTTTACTGTGAGCAGGACTTCATGTGTGTGTTTGACAAAAAGCATCACAGAGGGTAGTTGGAAATACCTCTTACAACATACACTGTGGAGACAGGCCAACAAACAGGAGGGGGATGTTCCAGACATGGGGACAGGATATAAGTATTGCTGTTCTACATTTGAAATAATGTTGGCTTAACAGGGTTTGTGTAGATATAGCTGCTCTACATGATTTAAAGTCTGGCATGACAGCTTTATGTGGTTGAGGAAACTCTCACCTGTAGGGCTATCTGCAGACTGGCCAGAGTTTGGAGTCTTACATGTGGTGTGTTACTCACACATTTCCTATCTTTAGAAATGCAGTAGCATACTCTGATGATGGCAGTCAGTACATGGTGACATCCATGTGAGTTACTGTCTTCATATTCCTCAGAAGAGATATGTCACAACAAACCCTGTTACACTAGGAAGTTTCTCGGTTTATCACAGCAATATGTCAATATTGGCCCTGTGTTTGTGCCTCCGTCCCCAAAGCCTGTCACCCTTTGTGCATATGTCATGCAGTAAGAGGTTCATATGTACAGTACATCATTATTTACTGACATCATACCTAACAAGCCAGTGAGATATCAGACTGATAGACATGTTGTCTATACATTAGGCCTTATATTTGAGGACAAAACCTGGACATACTGTTGTAATCTCTACAGTAGTGAGGTCTGTGTACTTACGATAATTGTTGACAGAGTGTGCATTATGAATATGTTACTTGGCCTGTGTACAGACTGTGGTAGATGTCATTGTTCTTGCTCCTGTTCTATCTGACGTTGCATGCTGCTCCAGTTTATGGTACCCTATCAGCGTACATGTTTGTAGGGCCAGACTGACACATGTCCCATACTACAGTCAGGCATCAGGCAACACTGTGTATTGGTCCAGTATATATAGAGATAGTGTGTGAGTGGCACATATGAGGATGGTTTTGTTCACACAGTCCATATACTGTTCTATTAATTAGGCTTACCACAATGTGACTGTGACTGTGTTCAGATTGGTTGTGGGTATGTACTTTCACACTGGTGTCTGTTACTCCATGCTGTTACATACCTGTATTGCTTGCTATATTTGCAAGTACATGTATATTCCTCCATAGGAAACTTGGGTCAATGTTGTGGCAGTCTGCCTGCAGTTTACACAGTGCTTTGTGACATGCATAGTAGCTCACTGTATTTACCTAGTGTGATGTTATGTCCAGATATTTGTCAGATGTACTGTTGCCTGGCCACCATAAGTGTTGTGTATTTCTGACAACGCAGTGGGATGCTGTGAAGATGGATGTCATTAACTAGTGGGAAGTATGTGGGCTTGGGACCTCTGCTCCTCTGGTTAATATGTGTTAGGGCAGACAGGAGTGTGTGAATGCATCAACTGTGTGAGCTTATCTATTCCAGTAGTTTTGCGATATCCCTATTTACATGACTGTAAACATCCACTTGGTCCACACGTCATGCACTAAGGAGTTCTGTGTATACCTCTGGACTGACCAGATTGTGTCAGACTATCCACATTTATTGTTCATATCTCTGCTGTATTCCACAGGATCATTAATGTGATTTGTGTGGTACTTCACTATGATGATCTTATGATGTCTGTCAGTAACTGATAGTGTATATGTCAGTATATGTAGTGACTTCCCACATAACATGTCTGTTAACACAACACCTGATCTGTAGCAACATTCTACATTTATACCTACAATACGTACACTGCATCCCTTTGCACTAAGAGGTTGTGAGTATTGGTGCTAAGGTATGACTTCACTACGTTATGGGCATATGTTTTATATAAATATATATATATATATATATATATATATATATATATATATATATATATATATATATATATATATATATATATATATATATATATATATATATATATATATATATATATATATATATATATATATGTATATATATATATATATATATATATATAT